>NC_136020.1:4187500-4270000 GCF_048128805.1 Centroberyx gerrardi | reverse complement strand
TCCTAATTCCAATATTTCTGACATGACTTGAAGTCAGGATGAGACAAGGGGAGTCTTTCAATAGATATTAGCCTACGCTAATAAAGAGGTTAAAGAAGCTAAAGAATGCAACACAAGTAACAACCTGTTCTATTCGGTCAGTAACTATAATGTGATCACTGACATTGGAACAGTAATGCCTTACTTTACTCTGTTACAGGGAAAAGTAATGTGATTACAGGAACACATTCCCCAACACTGATCTCATCAAGTGGGAGAACATAGAAGAGCGTCCCATCCAGTTTACTGACGTTGCCTTACAGGATTTCTGGATATTGAAGGCAAATAATTCAAACAGTTACCTTACACTGTCATTTGGGGCAATTACTGTATAGGTCAATTTCACACATTGGCGTTCCCAAATGGCAGCGAGAGCTAACTGTTTACATTTTGAGGACTTCAATACCCAGAAATCCTGTAAGGTGACATCAATAAACTAAATGTCTTCTTCTCAGTGTGTGGTGGAGTAGAGGGGGTGAAGACGTTCAGTTCATCATTGGTGAGTCCAGCTTTCTCTGGATGGACTGCTCACTTACTGCTGTTTAGGAGAAAGTTTCGTATTTTCCTTTGATTTGTCATATACTTTGTGCTAAGAATGTTTCCCGCCAATGATCAAACCGGACAAATAAATGATAACAAATAGGGTGAATATACAGAGTCTCAATATGCTGGGAAAGTTATCATGGTGGCACATCCGTCTTTCCACTTCCGTCCTCCGAGTCGTCCTGCCCAACTTTGTTTCCGCAACAACGCGTCCTCAGACAGACTGTTCGACCTTACGCCGGCACAGCAGACACAGCAGCAGCAACAAGTAGGTAAGTAGACATATCCATCTCAAGCTTCGGTCTTTCTGCGAGTTTTGTGGAAAAAAACAACACAGAACTCCACTGTTTTGTTATTAACTGACCATAAATATGAAGTTGTACCTGCACATTTCTGACATATGGAACTGGGATTGAGCTTAATGCTATGCCTGTCTCACTACGACTGCATGCTAATTCATGTTCCCATTGAAAAGAGGAACTATGAAGCGACTTCTTGCCAAACGTGATGTTTTGACTTTCCCAGCGTATTAGGGGGAATGTTTTTTTTTAACGGAAACATTTTGCCTAGTGCAGCTTTAAATGTTGTCATCTTTTAGGGACCCCACCCCCACATCCCCTCACCCCCCCACCACCCCACCACACACTCACACACACACTGGCCTGGTGACAAACAGTGCAGCCGACGTGACAGACAGGAAGACGGGGTTTGGTCGGAGTGTACAGTAGCTGGCATGTGTGTTGTCACTAAATCCCACGCTTCAAGGCTTATAAATAGTTCCTGCTATCTTTAACACCTACCCCACACAGACACACCCACACACACACACACACACACACACACACGACTCTTGTGTCCTCTCGGGCCATGACTGTCAATACCCTTTAGGGTCTTAAGAATGAGTCTTAACAAGGGATGTAGTGGAGGTAAACCCGCTCATATTCAGTTTACATACCGTTTACCACCTTTTTAGGAAGACATACATCTTTATCAGGTCAATTCATACAATACATAAGTACATGAGGATAAGGGAAAAAAGTATAAGTTAATACTTTTCTGAAAATATGATTGATTTTTGTTCGTAATGATGGCAGTTTGCCTTATGATGATCAAGAACTGCAGGTCATAGTTTGCCCTTTTCATTTCCCACATCACTGGTCATTACACACACACACACACGCCGGGATGGAAACACACGCAGACACACATCCCAGATAACCCTGTCAACATGTTACCATCAGTGCTATCATTTCGGACTCCTTCTAGGCTGGACATGATGTACCGCCAGGCAGGTTGGCCCTCGGCTCCAGCCAGCCAGCCAGCCAGCCAGCCGGCCGGCCTGCTGAGGTTACAGCTCTGCTTCAGGAATGCGAACCAGCTCCCATCTAAACTGGGTGGTGCTGCCTCGATCTCCTGGGCTGACTCTGCTCTGTATCCACAACACAACACTTTGCAACACAGCAACACACACTACAGGCTGATTATTGACAGCCTCCAACATCTCCACCAGACAAGGGCTATGACAGCTAACATGGGACAGAAAAAAAAACTACTACAAAGACTTTTGCTCATTTGCAATATAATATTTTTTTAACCTGCTCTACTGGTGCCAGAAAAGTCAACAGAGAAATACTATATCCATCACACTCAAAGAATGAACAGAATTTTGTAGGGGGCTTTCAGATGACGCAACAGTCCGGGCAACAGTGGCTGGTTGTGTTACTAAAATGTATAACTTGCCCCTCTCAACAGAACAACGGACAATTTCTGTGCTGCTTCCGACTGGAAACTAACAAGCCGACTGTAATGTCAGCTTGGGTTGGGTATCGATGTCTTGCTCAAGGACACTTCAGCAGGACGGATGCTTGCTGACACAACTGGGTCATCCAGGTAAAGGACAGTTTCTCTAACCACTATGTCACCCTGCCGCCCCATAGAAACACAGGTAGAGAAAGGGGAGGGACAGAGGAGACACAACAGAAAGACAGACCAGACATTATGATTAGTGGTTTTGGTTGACCAGAACCACCAGTATCTTCTTTGGGGAATCCAGTTTAGGATTAGCACAGGCTCCAGCTCTCCTCCGGTCCCTCCTCTCCCTGGCCCGCTTTAGTATTCACCGAGGGACTGCGGGGCCCGTTTGGCCATAAAGTCCATGTTGCTGCTTTGCTGGAGAACTGCTGAAAGGATCTGGCAAGGATCGCTCCTCTCCCTTTTGTCTCCTTCTCGCTCTCTCACACTGTCTCTCTCTGTCTGTCTGACATTTTTTCCCTTCCACCCATGTATAACCCAGCAAGCGTTTGACGGACGGCGACGTGAAAACAGTTTTGGGAACTGTTTTGAATTGATATCAGAAAGATATTTACGACTAAGGTTGTTGTCTCAACTTTGGGTTTTCAACATCTACTCAATGCCAAAATGACTGCTGGGAACTTTTGTCTCTATCATTCAAAGTTCTCCAAAGGTAAGGTGGCATAATATATAATATTACCAGTGGCTCCATAGTAGAGGTCAGTGTAACTGATGCAGAGAGGCCTATAAATATGCACCATACTGAACCATCACAAACACACACACACACACACACACACACACACACACACACACATATGGATACACAACTCACAGGCAATATCACATGATTCACAATGCACAAGGCCAAACCTTCTATAGTGTATTTTGGAAGAACATTTGTCTTGTCACATCCACATTCACACACACACAATCATACACATACCTGTACATGTGAACACGTGCACCTGAACATGTGCACATACATACACATATATACACACACACTCACACAAGCTCAAATACCAAGCTGGCACAAGGCATTAACCCACATAATATATACACAAACAGTGGCTAACTACTGAGCATACCACAGGCTAGTGAACCATGTAGTCCTCACATATCTACAGTGGGAACTAGAGGGCCAGTGTGGAAGGCCTGGTGAACATATGAGGCCAGGATCACATGAAATACCTAAGCCCAGAAGTCAGTTAGCACTTTAAACCCACATAGGTAGTATATACCATACTGTTCTGTAATCCAATACAGACATGTCACCAGCGGCAGGTTGCCATCTGCTAGAGTGTCCTATCCACAGCAGAATAAACAACATGGCTCCATGGCCTTCGCTGTTATAGAAGTTAACTGCTGCCTTTCATTACTGCCGCTGTCCATAGACCGTAAAAAAGAAGCTGCTGTCGCATGACTTTATTTTTAGTCGAATGGTACTTGGTCCTCTTTGTGGTGGGACGTTTTTATAAGCCCAGGGCCACGAAAGCCATTCAAAATATATTGTGCCAGTTAAAAAAAAAGGCATGTGTATTTAACAACTGTTTTCTTCTACAAAAGTCGACTCTCTGGAGATGCAGAAAATCTGACAGCTGCATTATATTCAACATTTCTCATCCAATGGGATGGAGAGAGATGTCATAATAAAGGAATACACCAAGTTTTTGTTAGATTGTCCTCTTGGTCAACTTACACTGTTAGGTGATGAGTACATGGACACCACAATCATACATGTGTCCCTGGTAGATCAGTAGCTCCAGTGCTCCATGCTAACACTTTAGCATACACTATGTTGAGACATAGGACACATTATCCACAAAACAACTTTTTATTCCTAAAGTGTCAATCTTCTTACTTAAGATAATGCTTAAGTGTTAGGAGCCTACTATCGCTCAACATAGTGTATGCTAACGTGTTAGAAGCCTATCTATCACTCAACATAGTGTATGCTAAAGTGTTAGCATTTTTCAAGTTTGCAACTATTATTACATTTGTTTACAAGTGAATTCCCACGGTTGTGAATCTTTTCTGTGTTCAAATTTAAAACACAGATTTCCAGATATTTTCTGTGACTACAAATTCCAGAAGTTCAAATCTATTCTATGTGTTGTCATATACAGTATAAGCCCGATTTGAACTGAACTGAGCACCTGTGCAAGTGTGTGCTTATATGCATATGTACATCCATGTAGCCTAGGTGCTATGTGTGCACTGCTGTTTTGTGTTGGGTATTTCAGAGGTTGATTTCATTTGCTTTTTGACCCAGCCAGCTTTTATGTTCTGACCCGCTGCTCCTGCTGCTGGACTGAATAGAGCTGCTGGAGCAAATTACATAAACCCAAATCTAACACTTCCTATCGGCCTGCTGCGGAGCTGGTTGACACCCTGCCATGGTGCTAGAGAGGGGGATTAGCACACACTCTGACTGTGACAGCCACATTGAAATAAATACGCACTGATATCCAAGCACACAGACACATTCACACAGGAAAATGTGTGCACACAGTAAAGAAAAGTTGTTGATAATGTATAAAATCATCAATACTTTGGCTCAGCTGATTGTCGTAGTATCTTTCCTAAAAATTTGAATTATTTAAGACTCCAGACAGAGTTTGGAGGGAAATCACCATTTTGAATCCCCAATATTGTGCCAAAATGTTTATCCCCTCTAAGTGTGTTTCCCCTGGCAGTGTGTCCTTGGTATGTGTTGTTGTTTTGCCACTGCTCAAGGAAATTATTGAGGAGGAAATGCACTTAATAAACAACAAGTAGACTAATGTATAACCTGACAACTTCCTTGTAGAATCAGTGGTTTGAGATAGTAAGATCACAAACCAGCGTGATCTCCGTTCATTATTAGGCAACTAGTTGGCTTCTTTCATTCTTTGTAATCCAGTGAAATGTTTTCAAAAATTGAAATTATGTTATTTTCTTCCCCGGCATGGAATCGAGGCGAAGACACGGCCAGGAGGAAATATATTTTGGCACAAGACTGGACCAGCTGGGACACTGAATAGTAACGCTCTCCCCTCCCTCAACTGTTGTCAGTGTGCCATTGAGCAAGGCACCGAACCTCCAGCTGCTCAGTGGCCAGCAGTAGAAGACTGTGGTTGCACTGGGCAGCTCCCAGTGTAAATATGCGTAACTGTGTGAATGTGAAGCAGCGCGTCGAGCACATCTTCCAGTAGCCAGAGCTTTACTACCAAAGCCCTGAATCACGCCATCAAAGAGAGAGAAAGAGCAGCTCCAACTGTAACAACACATGCATCTTTCTTTAAGCTCCACCTTTCCACACACTCTTCCTGTCTCTTCCTCTCTGCTTTTATGCTCTCTCTCTCTCTCTCCTCCTCCATGTCTTGAAAGGTAGAAAGTCACCTCACTATTGAAAACTTTTTCTCTCATTCGTCATCATTCATCCTTCTGCAAGGTTTCTGCAGGTTTCAGAAAGCCAAATTTAAGACTTTTTAAGACTTAAAGCTACCTGGGATTGACTTTAAGACCGATTTAAAAACCAAAAAAAGAAACATAGAAAAACTACTAACTCTGTTCTCGATTAATCTAAGAGTGAACATGAGTGCAAAGAAACCATTGTATTGTGAAAAGTAAATCCCCCTACTGACTGGATTTTAGACATTTTAATACTTTTTTAACATCAAATTTAGATGATTTAAGACTTTGTGATCCATTCTGTGTTCTTCCTCTCATTGTTTTCTCTCTCTTTCAATGAATTCCCTTTTCTTTCTCTTCTCCTTGGCTTGAAACCCAATTGCTACTCCTCTTTTTCCATTTCCCGCATCCATTTCTCTCCATCCATGTGTCAAGTGTCGGTGATGCAAGACACTCTACTTGCAATCTGTAAGCTAGTCTACATTCACTGATGTAGCCGTAAATGAGGTTTACCCACTTTTTTTTCAGGTTTACCCACTTTTACTTACTATGAATTTATGTCATGATGATTTATGTCAGGCTCCAAAAGCTGAGTAAACTCTATTCTGCAAATCAAAAAGGTGGGTAAACTGTTTTTAGGTGGGTTTACCCTCCACAACACCCCAACCTAGGCCTATATTTAGACTTTAAACAATGCACTATGAATTAAAACCGGCTTAGCTGCTTCGCGACCCTTTCCCATCCTGAGCCCGGACAATAACAGCCCAGCAGGTTATCTTAGAGCGGCTGATTTACGTCCAGTTCTAAGTGCATGATGGTTAGAAACTGGAGAGCCTGGAGAAGTGGACTGGCTTGCTTGGAACAGCTGATCGCTGCCAGCTGTCATTCCCCCATAGGAAACACTCCTGCCGAAACAAAAAAAGCAACAATGGGACTACCAGACACACTCCTAATCCACACACACACACACACACACACACACACGCGTGTGTAACACGTTCACACACACAAGCACAGATGCAAAGCACCGCAAAGGCTGTGTTCACAAAAATTACATAGGAAAAAACATCTTAAGTGCAATTTTTTTCATAACTTTAGTTTAGACTAAAGTTGATTTTCATAAAAATAAAAATCTAAAGTATTTTCTTAACTTTCTTATTATTTTACTTACTAAGAAAAACTCATATTCTCATATTTTTTTTCTTGACTTTAAGATAATGCCCCACTTGTCATAACATTTTGGCAGTGAAGCCTTTGAATTCATTCATTTAAAAACACATTTTTCACTATTAAGAAGGTATTTCAACGTATTAATAGTTTTACTTACTGTATCTTACAATTACAGAGATGTAATTGACATTGCCTGCCCTTCAACATCCAGCTACTAAAATGCACAGGAATTCACTTATCAGTGCATGATGCCGGTTTAATAACCATTACAGGTGAAATCCCTTAAATTGTTTGTAGTGCTGGGGACAAAATAAACCAAATATCAATAAAATCACCCATTTTTTCTATTTTTCAGATATGAAGGAAAAGGTCTAAAAGTGGTGTGGAAACTGGACTCAAGACCAAGACCAGACTCATGTGCTACAGCCCTGGTGAAATCCAATACGATTAACAGGCTGGAGTCTGTGTATGTGTGTTTTCCGTGTTAGGTCTAAACCAGAGATTAGCATTAAACTGTCATTCTGTCAGCTGCCAGTTTACAGAACACATTAGCTGTCAGGAACTGGATTCCCTGCTTGATTAATGACACAATATTTATATCAGGGAACACTCAGGACTGGGGGCCACTTAAAATACCCAGCAGAGATTGATAGATAGTCTCGATTTCATCACTTGATTGGGCCTTACAGGTGTCAATCATCTTGTAGGGGCAATGTGAGTAGTAAAATAAAACCCTCCCTCAGCGTCCTTCTTCACAACACGTCTGTCTGGCCAATGGGCTTTCATCCCTGATCCCCTCATAATCTAAAAATAATGCAACAATGACAGCCATAAGAAATCTTGACCCGGGGCATGACGTTTTCTCTTCTACAGAAAATGGTCACGCCAAACTCCATTCGAAGATCTGTAATTTTAATGCTAGCTCGAGTACTGGCAAAAATAAACATAGAACATAAATTAAGACGTTTTGTAGGTCGTTAGGGTCTCCTGGTGAATTCGGCATACACTAGATCAACCAGTCAGCACTTATTTCTACTTACATTTTTAACTTTTACTGATAGTTCATGCTGCTCGCTACCGTCCACCACGGTGTATTTTGGTGAAAGAAGCGTGTGGGAATAAGGCGAACCAGTTCTAAAAGTTTATATTTTATGGAAATAAGAGCTGCTTGTATGATTATATTGAGCCGAATTCACCAGTGGAACCTAAAGATTAAGAAAATCTATCTCTTAATTCTTATTATTACTTATGCGAGTTTGCCGATAAACCCGGTAAATGTAAAATGCCACAGTTTTAAATGGAGTTTGGCGTAGCTCTTCTTTCCATACAAGAACGTATTGTGGCTATTAGAAACCTTAAGATTGTTTAACAGATATCTTTAGTTGTCTTCAAACTAAAACGGAATTAGTGTTGGGGGCCATATCATTTCAGACTTTTATTGTGAAGATTCATGTTGTTTTTCTTGTGAAACTTAATGACGTGTGAGTGAACTATGGGGTTAAAGGCAAGACCGCAAGAGACTATATCCACATGAATGTGATTATGAGGCGGAGAATAATCATTAGTATAGCTCAGATCAGATTGTTCGGGTCACTGCAGGTCACAGGAGCATCCTCAAAGGAAAAAGACATTGTTAAAGCTCCAGTAGGTAAATGTGACTGAAGGGGAAAGGTGAGAGTCGCACTTACATCTCTTTCTCTCTGCAAACTTTCCAGCGTAGAAATAAAACGTCCGTTATCCGCCAGCAGAAGTTCATCAAAGGGCTTCTTGTTGCGCACATCGGCGGCGGCAGGCTGGCCGGACCTGAACCGATTCCGGGCCACCATCAGGGTTTGGTAGAAGAGACACACCGCCACCCCCAAAAGCACCAAGGGACCGGAGCAGTACCTGCGGCGCAGCATCCCCGCGTCCCTCGCAAGTCTGTCGGCCGAAGGCAAGAGGCATACCATGAGAGAAAGCGCTCGACTTCACGCGTAACATTCGCTTCTTCGCATCTCCTCTCCTCCGCCGCCGAGCCGCTCATTCCTCTCTCGGGTCGCTCTCATGCGCAGCGGCTCCTCTGGATGGAACCGAAACGTGCCAGAACGCGCGCGGCGGGGAAGCACTTCGGTTTAAAGCGACTGAAGTGCATCTTCCCTCCTCGCTGAGATCACGCGGACCGACATGAAAGGCAAAGAAAATCTCTCCGTAGTTCCCTTGGTTTGTCTTTTAATTCAAAGTGCGCCACACATCTCGTCGTGCGTCCCGCTAGTGTTTTCCTCGCCTGTCAGCTGATGAAAACGCACTCAAAACCAAACCTGGGAATAACGGGACCTCGGGCTACGGCGTTGCCCTTCCCGTTAAAAGCAAAACAAGACACAGAAAAGCTCCGTTAAACCGGCGCACAGCTTGGAATGGAAAGACGCACGGATGGCACTTTCCCGTTAAAGTTGGAAACTTTTAGAAAAGCGCGTTAAGTCTCGGGGTTTAGGAGTAAAAACAAAAAAAAACTACCAACTCGGCGGTGGAGCCTGGCAGTCAGTCAGTGGGCTGGAGCTCGGTCCATCTGGTTTCCGTTAAAAATCCAAGAGAAAGAGAAAAAGCTGCAGTAGACATGCGCTTACACACATACACGCGCACACACACACACACACCAGCTACTGATTATCCGCTGGTTTTCTCTACAGAGAGAGAGAGAGAGAGAGAGAGAGAGAGAGACTGAATGGACTTCAGTTCGGTGTGTTTAAAGGTTTGCGGAATGCCGCTGGTTTTGCGCATGAATCCCCCCCTCTGCTGTAGCCTAAACTCAGACCCATGCCTTCTCTGTAGGAGGTCGACACATGCCCCCCCTCCCCTCCGCCCATTCCTGGACCCGGTGAAACAGAGGACCCTGCAAGGCTGAAGTTATTTGTGGAGCATACACACACACACTCCCACACACACACACACACACACACACACACACACACACACACACATGCAGGGATGTGGTAGAGGGTAAACCACATTTTTAGACCTGACAGATATCTGTAGGACCTAAATTCATAGCATGCATTATAAGTAAGTAGACTCAAACTGATGTCATTTATATGAGGATAGGGCCTTTTAAAAATGCAGAAGTACCACCTTTGGAGGCTGATATAAATCTTTCAAATAGCCTAAGTAATTACAAACTGATTAAAGTTATACGAGTGTAGGATTTTAAGGGGAAAATATGCATAAATTAATGTTTCTTTGAACATATAAGATATTTGTTTCTGGTGGTGATTGTTTGTCTTACAGTCACCATATGGTGGTCATAAATCGTTACCCTATACTTTTTATTTACCACTGCATCACTGATTGTGTTGGCAAAGTTCAAGACCCACCCATCAGAGAATAGAGTTGTGAGAAAAAGTTTGTGAACACTTCGGAATTATCTGGATTTCTGCATGAATTGCTCCTATAACACTGTTGTGAAGAGCAGACTCTGCTGGTAAGCAAACTCTGGGGTTTTAATAGGGCTGGGCATCTCTAATCCACACCTGAATGTCATCACATTGGTCGGAATACCCGACTCCAGTTACATTAAGTCATTTTCCTGCAGGTTCCCATTATTTTTCCAGCCTAGATGTGAGGCTCCTGATCAAGAATTCCGATGCACTTTTATGTAAATGGAAAATAAACTTGAAACTAGACTGCTGATGTTTAAACAATGTCTTCAATAAAGACATGAAAAAGTACAACTGCTTGTGTGTCATTTGTTTATTAAGACTGTTTATGTATTATGACTTGGATGATTAGACTACATTTTAGGAGAAATTAATGCACCAGTCCAGGTAACTCTCTAGGACTTTTTGTCACAGCTGTACATGGAAGACATGACAGCAACTGCACCCTGTAAAAAAAAAAAAGGCTTTTTGCCAAGATGAATAATAGCCAAAAATGTGCCATGATTGAAGTGTAACCACGCAAATCAGTTCAGCTTCTGAACTGCTGAGCCTGCCGTTTCAGGGTCAACCCTCCCATAAACCTGCTGTTGTTGAGCCAAGTAGCGAGGTTAGAAATGATTGGGTGTAATGTTGTGTGAACTGGCCTGGATTTAATAAAACCATTACAAAATGATCATCACAATGTAGAAGAGTAATTACACAGCAGATGAAAATTGTCAGTCAGTTTGATGAAGGGTAAAATGTTAAAAAGATGAGATCAGATACAAGAGGTACCAAAAGAACTTGATCATTTTATTGGACTTTTTTTTTCAACATCCCTGGAAACGTACACACCATCAGTGCAGAATGACTAGTGACACACACACATACATACACACACAGCACTTATACCCACTCACGCCTACACACACATGCACACGCACAGGCTTCAACAATGACTTTGTTCTTATACTGTACATTCTGAAAACCTTTTTTTCAGGAGTCGGGGGGGGGGGGGGGGGGAGCCTCGGCCGTATTATGCAACAACAGTAACTAACATCGGATACCGGCCTGTTCGTACATCGCAATCACAACCACTAACATTAACACCTCTTTAAAGTCAGAGTCGCATTTCATCGTATTCGAGTTCCAATCGAGACGCGGGACAGGGGGTTGGCTTGGGCCGCAGTAGTCCGATTAACACCTCGGGGTTACGCTTCCCGGTTTGTGTTTTCATTTCCCCCGGTGGGTGCTTCTTGTAACCAGCACTTATTTCGTGGGGTTGGGACCGGGGGTAACAAGGGGAAGGGGTGAGGAATGTCTGGATGTCAGGGGAGAGGGAGGGAGGGATGGATGGAGGGAGTGAAGGATGAGCATTCACCAAAACGGGTGTCTTTAACTGCTGCCTCCTCCAAGCAGCTGCTATATAAATACACAAGTGACTCCAACATGTTGACCTCTGACCTGGGCCATCTGAGACAGCCAGACAGGCAGGTGAACTGTGTGTGTGGCCCTAACAGGTACACTTGGTTTGCAGAGTATGGGCAAAATACTGGCCTTTTATGAAAAAACAGATATTGGCTATCAATGGACAGCCAATATCATATGATGGATATGATGCAGTTTACATTTTTCATTTATTTTTTTAGAATTTATCAGTACACTGGTTATCTATGGGAAGACCTTAATCTGGATTGATTATAATGTGACATTTTCATCAGATTCCATGCAAGTATGCATGAGTATGTTATTATAATCCTGGGTTTCGGTGGAGAGTTTTAGTGTCCCATGGTCTAAATGTTGTTTCAAAGACTTTTCTGCCCTGACAAGAAGAAAATTCTGGGGGAAAACACTGAATCCTTATGATTTTTTGGGGCATGAAAATGATCAAGTGTAAATATGTTGACTATCAGCGCAAAGTATTAGCTACTATCAGCTTCAAAAATATCTTTATCGGCCTTCAAAAACACATTTTAGTATAACCCTTTTCTAAACAACTGCCTCTTCCAAGCAGCTACTAAGTGTGACCCTACATGCCAACCTCTGACCTATACCATCAGAGAGAGTGGGCAGACAGACAGGTGAATTGTGTGTTTATATGGCTGTTGTTGGAGAGGAACCACAGGTTGAGTGTTTGGGGTGGGATGGGGTGCGGGGGATGGGGGAGGAGGACTAGTGTCAGGGTTAAAGGAGAGTTAGGAGCTCTATTTGTGCCTGCTGCCTCTCCTCTTCATGGCGGCTGTGCACTGGGGGCAGTACCACTTCCCCTTGGGGGCTTCTGTCAGGCCGACGCAGCCATAGTGAAACCACTCGATTGGACACTGGAGAGAAAAACACAGCAATCAAGTTTAACACTCAGGTCCGAAGAAATAAACAGAATTCAGTCTTAACATGAGGGTGCTCTCCATGAGACAAAACCAAGCAAATGTGATACTTACATCTGTATTATCACAGCCAACCATTTCTCCATAAGAGACCTAGGAAAAGACAGGATATATTTTTGAGTTCTTGACAAAAATGGTTGTTAGTAGGCTTGGGCCGGTGTGAGAATGTCAAAACGGGTCCGGTATCCATCAAAATATCTGCCAAAACAGGTAATATCGATTTTAACCACAAGAGGGTGCACTACAATCTCATGCCAATGCAATATGTGCATGCAGGTTAAACGCCTGTAACAGTCATCATGGCGCTGGGGCATATTGTCTCAGACTGCGAGAGAAAAGCCCCTTCCACACAGATGAAAAAGCCATGAAGCGGCTGTGACTTGTGTGTGAAAGGGTCTTTCACTTCGACTTTAGGTCCGTGTGCACTGGAAGAACAGCGTCCTCTTCCCGTTTTGTGCCATAAAGCAATACAGCAATGCAATACAATGTAAAATGAAGTGTAGCGGCCGGTAGAAGCTTCCAATCTCATCAGCGATGATCTTGTTTGTTTACAGTACATCATACTGATGTCTCAAAATTTATCATTATCATCAGTTATGCAACACGCAGCAACTTTGACAGCCACAACTTCGTAGCCTACCTCCTTTTTCATCTTTTCTAGTTGAAATAGTGTTTTGCATTTTGTGTTTACTCTCCAGCAAAGTCATTCATTTTTCCTCCCAACACTGAAAGCAGGCTCTATTATTCTACAGCATTTCATTACAATGCACTCACAACAAATGACAACAGCAAAATCCTTGGACCTAACCAAAAAGGGGAGAAATGGTTTAAAAAATGATTGAAAATGTCTTGTGTGTTGGCAGCTAAATTGATGCCTTTGATTTAATAGCAGACCTCCCTACGCCAAGTTGTGTAAACATGCAATTATTCCCATCTGTAGCTGTAGTTTACATTCATGCTTACAGATTTTATGTGAGTGTTTACAGTATGTGCATCCCTCTCTACGCATTAGCAGTTTTATTCTGGTGCGTGTGTATACCTGGTTACAGATGCAGTAGCGGGGCTCATTGGGGTCGTAGGTCCAGTCCACCTGGCTGTTGGCCTCGGCCTCAGGCAGCGCTGAGGCCTGCTGGGATAGCTCCTGGGCGAGGGCCGATGATGAGGAGCATGACGACAGTGATGAAGAGGAGGATGATGAGGATGACTGGTGATTGGAAGACTTGATACTGCTTCTGGAAAAGAGAAAGCAGAGGAAGACAGAAGATAAGAGACTTGTTTCCCTCTTTTAAATAGGAGTGGACAAGCCCACACTCATGCATTTTGTGCGTATTTTAGGATGGAATGGCAGAGTTGACAAGCTAAGCTGACATCAGCTGATATGATACAGGATTAAAAAGGCACAATCTACAGTAGCAGGCAATAACAGACTACCTGCAGGTTTCAGAAAGCCAAATTTAAGACTTTATCAGACCTTTTTAAGTGCTACCTTAAACTGAATTTAAGACCAATTTAAAAACCCAAAAAACAAACTAAGCTGGCAAAAGCAGCCTATTTCTGATTGAACATAGCTAATGAAAGTTCTGAAACTATAAATGTGCAGAATAAAAATCACACCAGGAAATAATTTTTTCAGGAACATGAAATCCAACTGTGTTTAGTACAGAAGATAGGATGCATACTGTACTACTATACTGTACTAACCCTGTTCTGGATTAATCGTAAGAGTGGACATGTAAAAAAACGAGGACCAGCGGACACCCTGATCCTATGATGTCCAACACTTATTATGTGTTGAAGAGTGTATGGGTGCACCGCTCTCTTACTTGGACTTGCGCCCCCTGGAGTCGGAGGCAGCGGTGGGGGTGAGGGTCTGGGTGAGGGTGGAGGCCAGGGCAGAGGAGGAGTAGCCTGTTGAGTCCCGGGACAGAGAGAACTCCCTCCCCAGCTGAAAGTCGTTGTTCTTGATGGCCTCGTAACTGGCCTTCAGACTGGATGTCCTTCTACCCTCCTTCATCTGTACAAATGTACACACACACATAGCACATCTTCATGGAGGAATGCATACCAAAGTTTTCAGCGTTATTGGTTGCCATTTCTCCTCCTATGTTAATTAACGAAAACATGGCTGTCTGAGGCAGCTGGCCACATACTTGGCACAGGCAGATGACGACAAATCCTGCAAAGACTATTCAAACAACAGGTCAAGTGGAATGACAAGGCTCTATCAGTAGACGCAGTACAGTAAAAACCCATACTGTACAGTAAATTTGCACTGGTGTACCATCCATACCGCCCACCCCTACTTAACTTAATGAATGAACTTAATGAACTTATAAATCAAGGCAAAGAAGTCTGTGACAGACTGTATGTGTGCCTGACCTGTGCAGTGGCCTGTACAGCTTGTGCAGCAGCCATAGTGATGGCCCCGGCCCCGGCTCCAGGCCCAGCAGGCAGTGAGCTGAGGTTGTAGGAGGCCAGCGGCTGGGAGGAGTTCACGCTGTAGACATTGTTGGTGGATGATGACGTACTGTTGGTCCGGCAGCCTGGAGAAGACAATGGTAAGAGAGTAGCAGTGAGACTGAGGAGTCTGCACACTGATACAACTGTAGGTGAAAGTCGTAGTCAGGCGTGTATGCTGTGTGCGAGACTCCTTCTTTACCTGGCGTGTTCTCCTTGGAGGCGTCTGAGGTGAGGGTGGACAGCAGGGCTTCTGACTTGAACTTCTTCTCTGGGACATGCTCTGTAGTGTGGTGTGTTGGCGCGCTGTATTTCCTCTCTGTCACAAACACACACAGGATACTGCCTGTCAAAGCCTGACAATCTACCACTTATAGCTATGTCTCCATCGAACCCTCAATCGAATTTCACGCCAACTTTTGAACTATTGAAATGCTGCAAAAAATAAAATGCAGAATAGGTGGGTTTACATTGGCTGGGTTAAAGTGATCGGCTTCCTGAATATGAATATCAGAAAAAAACATCTGCCAGAGAAAAGGAACTCGTTTTTCAAGAATTGATTAGAAGTTGTTACTGGTCTTCAGTTAATGTTACGCTATATTTCCTGCTTTCATCCAAAGAACAGAGAAATGGACGTGGTAACATTCTAATTCAGTTGCCATTGCAATTCAGCTTTGCTAATTAGATACTTCATAATTTGCATAAAATAGTTTGATGGAGACGCAGCTACAGATGTCTCTAGGAAAACTGAAAAGCAAGAGGACAGAGAGAGACACCCAGAGAGACTCACTAACAAAAAGACACACAAACACAGATACTTACTCTCGGCTGTGGTGTGCGAGTGGACGTGGTGGTTGTTGACTGGCTGAGAGGGACTGTCCATCTCTAGAGATCCTGAGAAGAAGACAGTGAGGCGAGGTCAGATATGTTTCCTTAAATTTGTCAAAATCTAGTTACTCTTCCACATCACCTCTTATTCAAACCAGGAGAAAACTGTTAACAGTGAAAACCAGTGGGCTATTTTCAGAACAACAACAGCCCGCTATCTAGCAGGACTCAAACATCTCCATGTCAGAACTTACACAGCACCATCCCACTGTCATTAAGCAGGTAAGAACAGTTACTAAACAATGCAGACAAGTTGATAGTTGTGATGGTGGGTGGGGGTGTCCTACTATTTGCTTTGCTGTCAGTGTGTGTGACTGACACAAGTCACTTACGTCTTTCCAAGATCTCAGTGATGCCGGCGTTGTCTGCCTCCAGCTCCATCTTAAACTTGGCCAGCTCCTGATCCAGCTTCCGCAGGTGGCGGTCCACCTGGAACACAGCAAACCATCACAACACAACTCAGCTCAGGACAGTACTAGGGATGCACCCACCAGTTTTTTGGATGCTGATTCTAATAATCAATATTGTAACAACCCGAACGCCAGACTGTCTACAAACAACAGGACATCATATAAAAATGCACAGCAAGCAGAAACAGCTAAATTTCAATTTAGCACTGTTTAACAAATTGTTCTTATGGCTGCATGACACTGCTGCCTAGCCATGTGGAAATAAATCATAGTTTTTATCCAAATATAGTTACACTTATGTGCTTGATGATAAAGGTTTTCATTGAGGCAGCATAGGCTATGCCTTCTGTCCAATACATTCAAATGTTTATAATCGTATACGATATGAAATTCATTACACGTCACAAATGAATAGCCTACATGTGGGCAGTCATTAACAACTGAAAACAGCAAATGAATTCAACACTCAAACCCTCTCAAAACGCTCTGTTCAGAAAGGAGTCAAATTAAATGACCAATTCTCTCTTTGAAATTAAAAACAGCAGTGCCACTTAAAGAATGGAGGGGCCCATTCATTATAAAAAAAAACAGCCTGTACTCATTTACTGTGAACTGGCGCATGAGTAATAATTAATGTAGGCCTATAATGTGATCAAGTAGTTGAAACGGTGCTTGGTCAATCACTGGTGACCTATTTATTTGATTATGATCTGTGTATCCCTACACAGTATTGTTCTGTATTAGAAACATCATTAGTATAATGTTATTATCATAACATCACAAGAACATAGTCAACATCATTAATGAATATAGTATTTAGTTACGAGGGCATTACGTGTTTCAACTGTCTATTGTATTATTGTCTTATGGTGTTATGGAGTATTTGACTGCCATCTAGTGGTGGTTGGACAACATAACACTGCAATCCAAACTACACCCTCTTGCATACTCAACCTACATGCACATATCCTTACTGTGCGCGCATACAACACCAACATCAACATAAGCAACTAGTCACCAGAAGCCCATATTGAACCAAGTAAGCAAAAGCAACACAGCTGATGTGATGCTATCAACCAGTGGAAAAGTTGACCACAGCTGAACTGAACTGTAGAGACACTGGCCACCAACAGCCGTCAGATTTTTGTGTTTCTTGTTTCCCTACTTAAGTTTTCACATGTCCATGAAAAACCATTCATTCCACTGTGACTAAAACAGACGATAAGTTGGTAACAGCTATCCACGGCTTCCCAATGCTTTACAAATTCTCTGAAAGACTACAGAAATAAACAGAAAAGACGATGCTTGGAGAATAATGGCAGCCACTTTTACTCACCAGATCATAAATCTGATTGGCCAGCTGTACTTTCTCATCTGCATCTTCCAAAGCCTTGTAATAGTCCTGAAACAGAAGGCAACCAAAGTCATTAAAAACAGCACACTCCTTGTCATCCAAAATCACAAGCACGTTGAAAACATTATCCCTAACTGCCACTACTGTACTTTGTTTGATGCCATTCCAGCAGATCATGAGGGGGGGTAAGAACATTAATTAATGAGAATGATCAGCAGACTGCATTTGCCAACACAGAGAACTATGTTACATCTATTGTGCTGCTTTGAGTGAGCATGTGTGTAGAAAGTGAGCTTGGAAGTTTGAGGAAAAAGGTGTGTGAGAGTCAGTTGGGTTATCTAGTGGGCACCTCCCACTGCCTTTGTTTGGTTACATTAGGCCAAAAACACTTCCAACAGCCTCAACAGTAAGTTCTGGTGTCACGCAGGTTTGCTGGACTACCTTTTTGATAACCTCCATCTGTTCTTCCCTCCACTCTGGTTTGTTCTTCTTAGCGTTGACAAAGAACTCAATCACCTTCTGCTCCAGCTGGTCTGTGGCATCTGGTGGGGAGAAGACCACACAACTCAGGGTTTCTCGTTTACATTCAGTATTCTTGACTTATCTTGAGTGATTCCAGAAAAAAACATACACCACCACATAGCAACATACTCAGTTCATGCATTGAACATAACTATGCTGAGTTACACAGAACAAGGGGTACAGAGCTGTTCAACCTAGAGTCAGCAACCAACACCTATTTCTAGGTCTGAAACAATACTTTGACATTATATGACAGTAATTTGCACTTTCTGTTGTTGTTGGCAAAGATGCTCAATCCTACTTCATTTTTCATTTTGTGTGTTGAAAATGGCTGATGAGCACAGCAGTTTTGAGGATGATGAGCCTTCGAGAAAGCTTTTTAAACAGTACATTAAAGTACAACAAAGTGTGGGAATGTAACAGTAATGTAGTAACACGATGACCAATGTGGATTACTACGGCAGTACCGGTCTGCTCGAGCACCGGACAAGAAATCATCCCAGTGTGGAAGATGGCAGAGCATCACAGTAAATGTAAATCTGTTGCATTAGCTCAGCATTAGCATTGATGCTTGTAGCGTGAAATAACGGTGATATTTTTCTTATGACATGTTGAGAAAATGTCCTTAATGTTTAATCAAAAGACTATTGTTGTGCACTGCAGAGCTCTCAACAAGTACTACCACGGTGCCATCATATAACGAATGTTGTCTCAAGTGTAGCAGTAGTAACAATAACATAAGTTAGTTACTTTTTTGTGTCAAGTTCACCTTCCTCCCCTTCCATTAAAACATGCAACTAGGGATTCACGCTATCTACATGGGTACATCCAACAGTGATTTTCAAACCATGGTGGGTGGGGAGGCTTTCACCTCACCTCAGAGGGGCTACTGAGTAGGCAGATTTGCATTGTGTTAAACACACCTCCAATGTATAAACCACTGTATTAAGACAAATATAAAAATGTCAAACTTGACAATAAATTATCCAGGACTGCTCTGGCAAAGAGGATCATTGATCTTAATTAGAATATAGAATTTCAATATATAATTGAAAATTCTATCAAAAAAGCAATTTCAAAATTTCAGCAAATTTAAAAAGAGGGAGTGTTACTGGTCTTAACAGAAATTGGTTCGAATTCTTTTGGTTAAGAAATACAAAAAAAAAAGCTTAATATTGCAATAAAGGCAGTTACCCACGGTCCAAAGAAGGTTGGACGATCATTCTATTAACCTGCAATCTAACTATCCAATTGCATAGTAGTCATTGATGGTGTTGAGTTAACTAAGACTGTAAAACATGAGCTCCATGACCCCCTCCAAAATAAAACTAACCCATGAGGAATCAGTGCTATTGTCACGAAAATACTGAGAGGAAATAACCAAAATGTCTGGCTAATACGGAACTTTAAACTAATTTCACTGCGCGAGCAAACGTTGCAGTTCAGACCGCTCTTAAGTTTATAGCAGCCTTTCCACTTGCCACGAACAAAAGGAAACTTATAAGCAATAGTAACTAGGTAAAAGAGTAACCACCTGCTAAAGTGTTGTCGGATGAAGTTGGCGGTAGCTAATAAGCAACAATTATTGTCTTAATAAGTCTGTTGTTACTGACATGCTTACAAGTTGTTTGCTAGCTTGTATGCTAATTACAGAGCGAGCTTGGTGGCCAAAATAACACTGACATGCTCCATTTGTTCAGTGAAACGTGATAGAGTGGTATTAAAATTAATGTGTGAAAGTGCATAGCAAACCATAAGGCAGTGTTTTGCCACAGTATGTTAAATGCAAGCTGGTGTGAGCTTGCTGGTCGCGCCGTGCAGTGCATACTTTGAACTTGCAGGTCCATCTCCCTCATTTCCGTAAACCTGTCGCGGAGATCCATGGGTAGCTGCTCGATCACTGCCAGGAGAAGAAAAAGCGATTAACCAGCTAGCATGGCTAGGCTAACAGCCCGAGCGCAAGAGGCCACAAATAATCCACATTCCATGCACTAAATACGCCACTAAAGCCAGAAATGTATTGTGACAATTTACTACTCACTTTCGAGATAGTCCTCCAAGTACAGCATCTTGATAAATTTGGTGTTTTAAGCGTTTAATAAAACAATTTGCGTCTTTCAATATGGCGCCGCCAGCCGCTGTCTCGCTAAGAAAAAAATACCCCGAAAATTGAGGTCAGCGAACGTGACGCAACCAGCTGTCTGTGATCTGATTGGTTAAGCATAGACTTGCGTTGATTCGTATGCTACTTCCATATGCCTCTTGGTATTTGTAGTTCAAAATAACCCCAAATAAACCCTATAATACTGCTATGTACGAAACTTGTTGCTTTTCAGGGTCCCCGAATTACTGAGGAGTTAGACTACTGTACAGAAATGAAGAGGACAATTCATGCGGGGAACATGTAGCCATGAACGAAGAACATAAAAGATTTAAGAGTTTAGTAGCCTACATAGCCTATAATTAATATGGTTCCCCAAAGTATAGCGAAAAGCTCTCTATGCTATCTGATATTATCAAGATGGATGCCTGGTGGCTGCTCTACTAATACTTAAATAATTTGAATAACAGTGTGTGTGTGTGTGTGTGTGTGTGTGTGTGTGTGTGTGTGTGTGTGTGTGTGTGTGTTTTAATGGTGTTAATGAACGGTCTGATCCGAGTTCTCTCTCTCGCTCTCCTCGCTCTCTCTCAGTTTTTCAATCCAGTGAGCTTTATTGACATGAAATACATACGTACATATTACCAAACCAGAAATAACAAACAAACCCACACATAACAAACACAAAAGTCAAACAAAACACAACTCTCTCCCTCCCTGTAATTTGTGCCAAAGGCTTCCACATGGCGAGTGCAGATCGCCGCCGCTTCCTCTTCCAGGGGAAAAAAACCAGAGCAGATGAAGCCTCATCCTCTTCAACACAATAACACTCTCAAAATGTGCCCTGTTGACCCGTGCATGCTCTGTGTTGGAGGCGGCCACATTCCTGTCCTCCTCTCTGAGGACGCACAGCCCGGGCTGCTGCTGCCGCTGCCCACATTTAATTAGTGGAAGCGCCAGGACTGCGCACCGCCCCCGGGCTGCAGCACCAACTGCGAGCCGCGACTTCGCCGAGCTGCTTGCTCATTCTTAAAAATGCACAAGTTGAGCCGGACGGAGCTCGCCAACTCGCCGCCTCGACTCGGACTTTTGCGCACCCGAATGGTTTACGCGTAACGGCAGATTTGGGGGAAGCACTGCTACAAAAGAGGACTGCTGGAATGTTAAGAGTTTTACAGTGAGTTTGATCTGTTTTGGAGCTTGGCTGTGAAGTTTCTGGATCGCACAACAAATGGAAAATGCTTCTGGGTTTGTTTGTTTTTGCACAAAGTGTTGTAGAAAAGTAGAGTAAAAGCGCCGGGCATGTTGTTTTTTTTCCTTCCTTGCTAAGTGAGTGATGATTGATTTAGATATGTCGGCACTGCTGAGCGCCCATCCGCACACTCCATCATCCCGTAGGCCAGGAAAGTAAGAAACCACCTGTTGTGAATGTTTTCTGGAGCTTCCCACGGATCTACCCAAGCCGCTAGAACAAGACATCGGACGGGCGGACATGTAAAACCGGTACGTTTTTACGCACGGAGAACACGCCACAGTCTGTGTCCCGGTGCTGCTCTGTAGGAGCCATAGCCTAATTAGTGCTAATCTCCTAAAAATCTCACTGGGTTTTCCATATTATTCACCCTCCCTCCCTCCTCCCGTATTTGTTTACAGGGAATGATGTTGCCATGGTGTCCCGGGCTAAGATGAGGAGTGCTGAGCCCCAGTTGCTGCGCTCAGAATGGCTCGGGAGGACGCGGTGAGGTGCCTGCGCTGCCTGCTGTACGCTCTCAATTTACTCTTCTGGGTAAGAGGAGCAGGTGGTCGGCCTCCGCGCTCACATTATACTCGCCGGTCAACATATCAGCTCACCTCGATCCAGTTTGGTGCTCCCCACAAACAAGGGTGTCAATTCTCTAAACCCTAAGCTTATATCATTTGCCATCAAAACTTCCAAACCCCCTTATATCCACTAGATTTCTGGGGACAAAGTGGAGCAATGACTGATGACTGACAAGATGTTGTTTAATCAATGTGATACACTATGAGATTTAAATCACCAAACTATCAGCTTAGAGGAAACATTGGCCTCCAAATAGATTTCTGGTGATTTTTGCTTCATCTTTGCTCTCCATTATAATGACAAAACCTACAAGATCAAACTTGGACTCGCTTGGCAAGTCCCTGTAGAGCAAGGAGAGAGATGCATACACTCTTAAGGAAAATTCCTATGATATGAAAGGTTTATCTCAGGTGCATGGGTTCAAAAATCACAGACAAAATGAATCCAACAAGAAAAAAGGACGAAATCCAAGAGGTCAAGTGATGCAACAAAGGACTGACTGAAAAAAGTGACAAATAAGTGGCAAAACTAAAAAATGCATAACAGAAAATGTTGCAGTCAGTTTTTAACTGACATATCCACACCTGACTATTGTATATATATATATATATATATATATATATATATATATATATATATATGTATATATATATATATGTATATATATAATGCCTAGAATGGGAGAAATCCTATAAGCCCATAAGACTAAAGGGCAATAGTTATGCCAACTCTCTCTCTCTCTCTCTCCCTCTCTCCCCGGTGGTTCAGCATTTTTCTCTCTTTGACAACTTTGCAGTTTAAATAGGCCAACGTCCCTATGTGTGCATGTTTCACATTCTGAGATGTTATTTGTAGGCAACAGAAAGTGATATGTCGGTGTGTGTGTGTGTGTGTGTTCCTGTGTGTGTGTGTGTGTGTGTGTGTGTGTGTGTGTGTGTGTGTGTGTCCAGCTGATGTCGGCATGTGTCCTGGGAGTGGCAGCTTGGCTCAGGGACTACCTGAACACTGTACTGACCCTGACAGCCCACACTAGGTGAGTAAACACACAACAGGAGGGTTGCTGCTTGTAATAGAGGCAGTTTGAGTAAGGCGACATAATGAGACAATGATAAGATTTGGGGGAAGAAGGATGTGAGGATGAAAGGAGGTCCCAAGTCAGTCTCAAGTCTTGAGGCACAAGTCTCAAGTCAAGTCCCAAGTCTAAATGTAGTTTACCAAGTCAAGTCCAAGTCAAGTCCATGTCATTACTGTCAAGTCTCAAGTCTAAATGTAGAACAGCAAGTCAAGTCAGAACAAATCAAGAGTCCAGTATCAATTTAATATCTTAAAGAAAACTAAATATCTAGGACTTTTCAATGCAATATGGTTTTAATAGGATAAAACTTGGTAAGAGCATCATGAGTTTGATTTCTATAATCAGTAAGTCAAGTCAAGTCTCAAGTCTTCTCTTCATGCATCAAGTCAAGTCTCAACCAATTGAAACTGTGACTGGAGTCTGACTTGAGTCCAAGTCATGTAACTCGAGTCCCCGCCTCTAGAAATTGAACATACTACTCTATACATGCATAGCAATTTTGATCCAAATCATTGGTTCAGTTAACCCATCCATTGTGGAAGCCTGACTCAAAGATACTGTGGACACTCACATTCCTGCAGAATGCTCTCACTATTTATGCTGCTGGATTAATAATGATGCAGCCGCGAGTGGAAGAGAAGGGGGGGGGAAAGCACAGCAGAATGGAGAGATAAATAAATGAAAAGTCTGCCAAGAAACTCTGGAGGAATGACTCCTCTCTCTCTCTCTCTCTCTCTCTCTCTCTCTCTCTCTCTCTCTCTCTCCCCAGGCTGGAGGAAGCAGCAGTTCTTACATATTCCCCAGCTGTCCATCCAGTTATCATTGCAGTGTGTTGTTTTCTAATCATTGTGGCCATGGTGGGCTACTGCGGCACACTGAAATGCAATCTGCTGCTCCTGTCCTGGGTAGGTGTTACTGTGTGTGTGTGTGTGTGTGTGTGTGTGTGTGTGTGTTTTGATGGGCGGCTGGGCTTGGGTAGATACTGTACATGTATCTGTACTCCTACATTCATTCACATACATTCTGTATACATTCATGCACTTACCACATATATGCAGGGATGTAGTGGAGGGTAAACCCACTTAAACTCATCTTACACACTGTTTTAATTGCAGAATAGAGTTTGGCACAAATCTTTATGACAGAAATTGAAAGTATACATCATAGTAAGTAGCATCAAACTCATAGGGCTTTAAGGGGGAAAAAAGCATAAATGAATGCTAAAATATAATAGATTTCTGTTCATATTGGTGGTTGTTTGCCTTGTGATGATCAACGGGCATCGTCATTTACCAATCTTCATATCTACACAGCAGCCTTTTCCTCTTTGCTTTTCTCTATTTCCCATCGGCGTTAGCTCGCCCTCATAAAAAAACGCTCCGACGCGGCAGTAAACCGGCGGTCCAAACGGCAAAGACTTTCACCTGCAGTTTTATATTGCTGTGCGGCCGACGTAGCGCTCTAACCGTCAGTCTGCTGCTGTGCTGTAGAGAACACCCCCCCCCCACCACCACCTTCCCCCCACCCACCCCCCCTTCTCCCCTCTGCAGTGTCGTTTTCGGGAAACCGGTGCCAGGGTTTTTCAGTCGCACATCAGCGGATGAGTGCAGCTGTAAAACTATTCACCTGAGAGAGACAATACCGGGCTGCAGCATTTCCTGTGCCCAACCACAGCGATATAGACAAAAAAACCAAAACACACACACCCTCTGGACAGGATAAGGTGGAGTGGTGCCTCTATTGTGGTGCTATCTCCCAGGTGTCTTTGGGGGGTTTTTAGTGGATGTGTGTGCGGTGGCAGGCGGGGGCGGCGGCAGTTCCTGTCTCTGGTCGTTTTCCATCCACCCTCTATACCCCCCTTCTCCACCCCTCCACTGGGACTCCATTCACCCCCTGCTGAAGTTGCTCTCTATGGCCAGTCTGCCACTGGCATTCTTGTGTTTCACGGACACACCGGAGGGGGACAATATTATCTCGGCCGCGGGACAATAGGGATACCCGAGCCGTCCCCACCCACTCAGGTGGCTGAGGGGCAGAGGGGTGCTTGGGTTACAGACAGGCCCCGTGAACCAGCCAGAGACCGAGCCTGGCCTAACTAACCGCTGTTCTAATCTCACTAACGGTAACGCTTTATGTGATCCAAGTGTGCACCTGCCTGCAAACTGCCACCGGAGAAAGCTAGAGAGAAAGAGGGCATATTTAAGTATTCACCATGAGGGTGCTGAGACATCTGCCTTTGTCCTCAATGGATGATGGGGAAATGTGGGGTTCTCAGCTGTGTTCACACTGCAGCTGAAACTGTCCCAATTTCTGATTTTTTTCCCTCCCATGTGACACAGATCTGATGTTTTCTAATCAGTGTGAACAGCAAAAAGCTGCATGGAGTCACATTCTTTCAGTTCCCATCTGGACCACATGTATATGTGTTATAAAACATAAAAAGCATGTGACATTCATGCGACTTGTATTTGAGTGCTCAAATTGCCATGATAATAAGTACATTTTTCATCATTGACCTGACATTGACCTGGCATGGAGGACAATGAGACACAACAATGAAAAGAAAGACAAATATCAGCCTCAATTCAGTCAAAACTCAAAGGCATGCACCATAACGGAAATTTAAATTGTGACATCTGTTGTTATTGTCACTCTACTCTTTCCGTCATCACTATTAGTTCATATTGTTATGGGATATGGGTTACATGCTAGAATAGATATGAATAACCATCTGAAGTCACATTTGAGCAGCAATTCAGAGCTCAGCATGAAGGATGAAGGCCTGCGGTGTGAATGCATCCTTAGACACATTGGAGTGCAAACAGAATGCAATTTAAAAATGTAGATTTCATCTTTTTTACTGCATAAGTAGCATGCAATTATAGTCTCAGAACTTTGATTAGCTATGTTCAATCAGAAATAGTCTGTTTTTACCAGGTTTCTTTATTTTGGATGCATGTAGCATCCATAATGTAGCATTCAAAAGGTCTTGAAATGTCTTAAATGTGGCTTTATTAAACCTGCAGATACCCTGTATATGTATATGTCCTGTTAGTTGGTTTTGATATGGACAGATGGGGTAATGAGGCTGATGTTTACGTGCAGCTGCATTGAGGTACAGTGGGTTTGAGGGGCCGGGTCTTATATTGCAGTCTGCTGGATGTTTCCAGTAGACGAGGAAAAGGTCGCTTAAAAATAGGCCCCCCTCTCAACTTAAAGACACCAATCCCCTCTGCCTAAACTTAAACCTCTCCCTCTTTCTGCCGTCTTCCTCCACCTGTCCTCCCTCTCCCTCCTTTCTTTCACTGGCGTACCCGAATATCCTATGTGGTTGCCCACCTGAAATAGTTTGAAAATACACCTGGCTACATCGATACTGAGTTACAGATATCTTTTTTTTTTTAAATATATGAACCAAGACACCATATAACAACACATCACAACAACATATCAACATTGTATGCTAAAGTGTTAGCATGGAGCCTACTATCACTCAACATAGTGTATGCTAAAGTGTTAGCATGGAGCCTACTATCACTCAACATTGTATGCTAAAGTGTTAGCATGAAGCTCACTATCACTCAACATTGTATGCTAAAGTGTTAGCATGAAGCTTACTATCACTCAACATTGTATGCTAAAGTGTTAGCATGAAGCCTATATCACTCAACATAGTGTATGCTGAAGTGTTAGCTTGAAGCCTACTATAACTCAACATAGTGTATGCTAAAGTGTTAGCATGGAGCCTACTATCACTCAACATTGTATGCTAAAGTGTTAGTGTGGAATCTACTATGATTCAATAGTTTATGCTAATTTGTTAGCATGGCACTCCGGAGCCAATGATGTCCGGTTAAGTTGACCAACGGGCCAATCAACCAAAAACATGGTGTATTCCTCAATTGAGTTAGAGTAAGGGGAAGGAAACTATTTTATACAGTATAGTCTTTCTCCAGGAATGAAAATCCACTGCCGCAAACCTCAGTCAGAACACTTGAAAATTGGACATGGCCCTGCTCTCACCTCTGCACATAACACAGTGGATGTGTTTGCTTCCTTACACAAGTAATGTGTGAGTCTGTTTCTATACAGAAAAGCAAGATGGTACTGAAGCGCAGAGGGGTCCAGAGTGGGTTCATATTTTCTCACCTGGTAGTTTTCCTTGTCTAAGTGTGTGTGTGTGTGTGTGTGTGTGTGTGTTGATGTGTCTGTGTGTCAGATGAGAGTTGTGGAGGTTAAAAGTTCACCCTCCCACAAAACTTGATAGATAGTCGGTGAGAATCACACAGAGAGGGGAGTGAAGTTTTGCGTGGTGAGATGACTTCTGGCTTACGGGTGTGTGTGTGTGTGTGTGAGCGTGCGCGTGATTCGGTGTGTGCATTGTTTGGGTCTGGCATGCTCTAAATGGACTGCAGCACTAACACAGCCGAGGCAGAGCCATCTGTCTGCCGCTAATATTTACACTCTCCAAACAAACAGCTTGTCAGCCTCAGCCCCCACTGACAACCCTGTTAATAGAGTGGCTGACACACACATTCATCTTCATAATACGTGTGTGTGTGTGTGTGTGTGTGTGTGTGCGCGTGTGCGTCTCTGTTTACCTGGAGAGGCTGTTTCATTACCTTGTTTGTGTGTTTGCTGCTGTAAAGCTGGCTCGGCCGCTTGTGTGCGATTGTGTATAACATGAATGTTGTCAGATGAGTGAACATGGGGGACGACGGAGAAAAGGGATCAGTCTGTCAGAGGGAGGCGCCCTGTATCCCATCATCATTGCCATGGCGATCAATCAAACAGACACCTTACACTAACACAGAGCCATCAGGTCAGACAGATACTACACAGAGGATATGTTTCACAGACTAAACACACTACTTATCTGTCTCTCTCTAGTATTTTGGCAGCCTGTTGGTGATCTTCTGTGTGGAGCTGGCCAGCGGCGTGTGGACTTACGATGAGGTCTGTATATTTCTCTATATCATTTTGCATCCTTAATGTCACAATGAAATGAAAAATGATGTTTTCGACATGTGAGCTAATTCTCCACTTGTCTGTTCTCCAAAAAATGTACAAAATTGTTATTTTCTTGTATTTTTATATCAAAATCCTATTTTTGGATCCTATCTTATCCTACTCTTACTGCCTGTATTTGAAACAGTCCCTCCCTGTGTTATGCCCCGCCCCCCAACATCCTGTTTCAACCAGAAATATGACTTTAATGTAAGGCACCACAAGTGAATAGGAAATAAAACTCCTTTCATCCTATCAGAATCACATTTTATATGTTGACTATTGACACAAACATTTTGATTGACATTCAAATTTGCTAATGTTTCATAAAAATGCATAAACCGACTTCAGAACACTTTTTTTCCCTCAGTGAATAAGGCCAGAGTGCAACTACATACTTGGTATTTTACAGAAGGATTTGTAAAATTCTTGTTTTTTTTTTTTTTTTTTTTTTTTTTTTACAAAAAACGATGTATAAGTTCATGCAAAAAACCCATAAAATATGAGAGAGAAATTATATCAAAAAGACCTCTGTAAATTGCCAGCTATTTATGATAAGTTGAAAAAACTATTTTGCATACAGGGAATAGGTCATTTTGAGCAAATGGCTGTTAATTATTTGTTTTTTTTAATAGGGTTAGGATGAATATAAAAACATAAATTAACTATTCAGAGTTGTTTTGGCTGACTGTTTTGTATATTTAATGACGCTGCAGTAATTATAGAAGAAAAATATCATAAAATCTCAAAATCGACCGATCCAGCCAAAATCGCCGTTTTCACCAGTGGCGCCTCGGCTTCAGTGTTCAGCTCCATTCAGCCGGAGATGCAAAGCGAAGGGCAACCCAACACTTGAAAAGAGCCCATAGCTCCGTTCTAAGAATAACCAGAAATGCCAGTCATGTCCGGCCCGCTCCACGATTCACTGCTCCTCTCCTCTTTCTCTGTTGACTGGGGAGGAAGCGAGCTCCACAAACAGCATGACTCAACTGGCTTGGCGCCGCACACATCAACAAGACCCCCAAATTAATTGCATATGCTAATGGAGGTCAGTCCACCAAGACAACTTAACATTTAGATGTGGGAGCGTGCTTTTCCCCAAGAATAGCTTCAAAAGCATTCTGAAGATGGTATGAAATGATTAAAGTGTAAATCCACAAGTTCCTCATCTTTTTATTTTGTTGACGTCTTTGATGCTAAGCGCTCATTGCTGTGGTGTTTTTGCACTGCACTTGCCAGAAATCACTTTGTTGATGAAGTTTTGAAGAGTTGAGTTCGAGTCCGTTCAGCCACAGCGGCTATCACCTGTCAATCAAACGGTGTGGGCGGAGCTTGGATTTTCTGTTGATGCAGTTTGAGTTTCTCTTTTCTTTGTCTGTTCAGCCATGGTGGCTATCACTGCTCACGCTAACTACCCAGTTCTTCTTCTATTTATTCCAAACAAACTGGAAAAGTAAAGTGAAAGTAAGATTTTCCCCGGGAAAGACCTACCAGACAGTGGGTGTTTAGAACAGCAAATGTAAAAGATTTCATGACCTATAGGTTGAATCACTATTGTATTATATCAATCGGTGAGAGAGAGGAGCAAAACATTTACTTATATGAAAATGTCACGGATTATCACTTGAAAGTTGAATGTGCCTCTCTTTAATCCCTCTACCTTCCTTGCTAACAGTATATTTGTGAAGACAATGGCGAAGGCTTTCCATTACAATGGTCACTGCCCTCCAGGCTGGAGTTTATCTCCACTTTGAAAGAGCACAGTAGCTTTGATGTCCTATGAGAGCAGGTGTTTGTGTGTGTGTTTGACTTCTTTCCATGACTTTATCAGAACAGGGCTCACCTGCTTGCCTGCAGGGGGTTGTGGGAATTGTAGTCATTGTGGCTGAATGGTTCCTTATCAGCAGCTTGCGGTAAAGCTAGCGGGGCAGAAAGCTGGCACACCTGGCTCTGAGGGAAAAACCTGGCTAATAGGCCATCTGTATGCTTATCACATGCATAATAGAGGAGAGGAAGGGGGTGGGGGTGGGGGTGGGTGGTTGCCATAGGGCCAAGAGGGGAGTGTTAAAGGTTAGTTTTTATTTGTGACAAAGAAGAGAGCGCGAGGGAGAGGTTATGCATGCTAAGTGGGTATGATTTTGGCCGGGGCTTGTCGGAGCTGTACCAGAGCCCGGGCTTTAAGGATTTAGACAAAAAACACAAACAAAATAACAACATTGCCAACCTCTGGTAAACGTATAGGGAAGAGGAAGGAAGGATGGAGAAAGTGGAGGACGGAGGAGGAGAGATGAGCTGGAAAGGTGTGAGGAATCCAGCAGATAGACAGCTGCTATGGAGCTACAGTATTCCTGTGAATGGTGTTTGACATGTTGCTGAAATACAAGTGAAAAATGAAATCCACTGCAATGGTCTGAAATGAATGTTGTTGAGGACATTTGAATGTAAAAGTAATAATCTGCAACATTTTCATAGAAATAAATGTCTCTCTATCACTGATTGCTATAACACAATAGTGATTCAATCTATAGCCAGTTCATGAAAGCTTTTACATTTGCTGTTCTAATCAAATCCAATGTATCTATAAGAGTCTAATGGAAGTACCGTGTGTGTGTGTGTGTGTGTGTGTGTGTGTGTGTGCGTGTGTGTGTGTTCCCAGCCCTCAGTGCAGCGGTCTGATATGATCAGTCTAAAGTCCCGGATGCCAAATTATGGCCTGCAGCGATACCAGTGGCTCACACACACCTGGAACACCTTCCAGACTGAGGTCAGAGGTCAACACACAAAACCAGCTCTTTTATTTTCTATCATGCATGTGAAAGCTTTGCAGTGAATAAGACGATGAATGACTGTGTTTTTCTCTTTCCAGTTTAAATGCTGCGGGGTGATTTACTTCACCGATTGGCTGGAGATGACAGAGATGGAGTGGCCGCCGGACTCCTGCTGCTCCAATCAGTATCCAGGATGCGCTCGCCACGCCCACTACCGTGACCTCAGCGACCTCCACCAAGAGGTGACAAAACGCACGTACACTCATACAAACACAGAATCGGGATGGGAGTTTGGATGGTATGTTCAGTAGGGATGGGACGATATATTGAAATTCAATATATTGCGATACAAAAATGTGACAATATGTATCTTGGGGCAGAAAAATGAATTGCGATATTAGCTCCATGTTATTCTGCTGTAGTAATCACAAATGAGATGCTTGACCGTCACAATTTCACAAGCTCTCCATCCAAATTATATTATCTGCACTTTGTAATGACATTTTTAAATTGTTGTTTACATTCTAGCAAGACAATGCCATGGCTAGAAAGAGTTGTCTCAGAAATAAACAGAATTCTGCACAGTCAGACTTTGTCCCATCCCTAATGTTCAGCCCACACTAAGTTGCCTTTTGTTAGTAGTCAAGGCAGAGAGACAGTCTGCTGCAGCCATACATTCATTGTCCTTTCCATCTTGACCCTTCTGACGTTTGCTCCTATTTTGAGACGAATAAAGAGAACGACCCTAGAACCTTACGCTTATTGCTTGACCTTTAGCGATCTCTTTTCTCCCTTTATTTCGGCCGGCGTCACAAGAGGAGAGCTGCTCACGGGCTGTGTTCAATGTGAAGAAATGTAATTTGTGTGGAGTTTTCCCACTTTAAACATTCACAACAACCTATTTCCCATCAGAGGCTATTTGCAGCCCGAAATTACCTGCAGTGTTCAATCAGGGGAAAGGAATCCATTCAAAGCAATTAGAGCCAATGTCAGGATTGATAGCATTGCATGCCCTCTGGGCCTGGGTTGCCAGATTGGGCAGACAGAGTGTACCCATTACAACTAATTAAGGTAGCGCAGGGACAAGGATCACTGCTGTTGAGGGCTGAGGGTGAATCGCTGGCTGGTTAGGTCTGATGACAATATATACACATATATACAGCAACGGAACAACACAACTATACGCATAGTGAGTTGGGCCAAGGCCATTCCAATTATTCTTAGTTTGGGCTAGTGAAGCTTTAATGACAAAGAAAAAAAAATCATATTTTCTTCTACTGTTTCTGTACACATGCATGCTCAAACATCCACACACCTGCTTGCACACATCGATATGCAAACTCTGAAACTGTGAAATCAACTTTTGACAACGGAATATAAAGTCTCAAGAATGGAAAATGCACATATACAAAGTAAAGACCAAAGTTTCCTTCTTTATCTTACATTTCACCAATGAGAAGTCCTTGATTCTAATCAGGTTCACTCTCTTTGTCCCGTTTCACATTGAAATCTATCTCTCACAGCTCATATTAGTTCTTGCAACATTCATATAGATTGGTCTGGTGTCTTGGTGCAACATATCAAGCAAGACAGACAGTCACATCTGAATGTCATGTCCACTTCTGCTGCGTCTTGTCCAAACAGTCCCCTTATGTCCTGGTTTGCGATGTCATGTCAGCTGATATTTGCACCCATTGTGATATTTGCCCAGAAAAAGCCTCTTAGACCTTTGGCCACTAAAGGCCTTTATGCCCTTTGCAAAATCTCCCTATCTCCTGATTTCCATCTGATCCTCACTCGTCTGTGTTTACCTTGCTACTTTCGTGCTACAGTCTCCATCCTCTCTCTCTCTCACATCCCAATTCTCTCTTTCTCTTGACCTTTCTCCCTCCTCTCATCACTGCATCCAGGCCTTGGCCAGCTGTTGCTGTCTAGCGTGGCCAGGGCATCCGGCCAGCCCGCAGTTATCACCTGGATGAGACTGGCTGGGCAAAGCAGTCTGTCCGTGAACTAAGGCCAAGGCAAACACACCTGGGCAGGCCTGGGGGACGACATGAAGGGAGGGAGAGGGAGGGGTGGTTGGGAGATGAAGAAGTAAGATATGAAGGGAGTGAAAGAGGGAAGAAAACAACGTGACAAAAAAGGAAAAAAAGTACAAGGCAACAGTAACCAAATGATGAAGTCCCCCTCTGGGACAATCCGTAACAAATATGTCACCTTGTTTTGACCTGTGATTGTATTGCCGCCCTTGGACCAATCAGTGTAATCATAAAATGCCAGAACACAGTGGTGAGATGCATCATTCCCCCAAGTTTTAGCAAAATCTGATTAGTAGTATGTGAGACAGTGGTGAGATGCATCATTCCCCCAAGTTTTAGCAAAATCTGATTAGTAGTATGTGAGACAGTGGTGAGATGCATCATTCCCTCAAGTTTTGGCAAAATGTGATTAGTCGTATCTGAGACATCATGTGTGACACATGGACGAAAGAACAAATAAACAAACAAAGTAACAAATGATGCAGCAGCAATCTCAGTGTAATATTGAAAATGCTGGAAAGCAGTAGTGAGATGCATCATTCCCCCAAATTCCGTCTAAATCTAATCTGCAGTGTTTGAGATATCGCACCGGCCAATAGCTGGACAGACAGTGGTTAGGGAGGGAGGCCAATCTATCCAATTTAATTGCAGAGGAAAAAAATATATGGGATATTTGCAAAGGTTTATGGATTTGTCCTGTGTCTTCATCCTGAGGTTTGGTGTGTTGTCTTGAGCCTGGGTCTTGCTTCATGTGGAAGTGAACGTGGCTGAGTGTGCCAGGTCAAAATGACACTTGCGTCAAATACGACTGGACACGTTGGCCACATTTGAGTCACATGCAAGTTCCATCACCGCCTGAAATTTGAAACAACGCAGTTACATAGACGTGTCTCCGTCCTGAATTGGCTGAACGAAGAGGTTTTGGTTCTGTGTTTAGCGTGTTTACCTGTGTGGTATTTTCAACATGGAGGATTCTGACGAAAGACGGTCAGAAGAGGTCCAAGAATACCGTCATCTTTAAGACTTCTTCTTAGCTCATTTTAACACAAAATACATGGCTGTTTACTCCAAACCAGACGTAAACAAACCTACAGCTTCAAAATGCATGTCAAATTGTTGTTAAACTGTTCCAGTATCAAGAGGTCTAAAAAATGTCTCAAATTCCACATTTGGATTTCTGTTGTGGGGCTTTTGTTTACATTTGGATCGCGGTTTGTACCTTTAAGATTTTCTTAGTCATCAAAAATACACAATGTAAATGTCTCTGTTTGTGCAATAATTTCTCAGCCTTTATTGCATTTTGCAAATGACAGATATGATTCAGAAGTACATGTGTGCATCCAGACTGATTGTACTCTAAACGTGTGTCCAAAAGTTTGTGTTCAAGAGCACTACATAGTCCTAGAATATTGTGATGTGATACTTTTTTAAAAAATATTTTCTGGAGGACCCCCAGACCCCCCCAGACCCCCCCCCCCCCCCCCCACACACACACACACTTTCCAAATCAAACCCGACGCCAGCGGCATGTCTCCCTCCCTGCGAGCTCGCGCACCTCAAGCCAAACAGAAAGCATGAAGCAGGCATTAGGAAAGGATGAGTCAGTGTGTCAGATGTGGGGAATGTGAGGGAGTGGACGCTGAGCAGCCGCTCTCTCGATCTGTTGTATGTCCAGCTCTACCTGCCTCCTCCTCCTCCTTCTCCTCCTCCTCCTCCTCCTCCTCCTCCTCTCTTTCTGGCAGCCGTAGACTGAAGACTAACACCGTCTGGCATGTGGCACCCAAAGGTGAACTTCCCACTGGCAGAAAGTCGTGAATTGCTGGCCTCTTGACACCTCCGCTACTGTTCTGTCGCTTTCTATACCTTCAGTCACTGTCTTTCTGTCTTTCCTGTGGCTCTCTCTCTTTCTGACCATCTGAATAAGCGATTGTTGTGTTTTTGCAGTACAACTGTGGCAGATGTAGTGGTCACAAAGTGCTAGTGCTCCTGGCTAAACAGAATATCAGAGCAGAATATCTCATATCCCTGTCACAATACTTACACTTAGCCTATTTCATACTGTAGTGCATATATACTGACATTTGGATATTTTTAATATATATTTTAATATACTTTCTTTTAGACTTTATACTATTTCTTTTCATATTTTGATATATTTTTCATATTGTAAATCATATTTGCCTCAATAAGTCCTATGACTGTTATTTTGTATAGCCTAATAATGCTATAATAGAGACTTTTTCTCATACTTCCCATTCTGCTTAACGTGTTGAAATTGTCGGTTGCATATGTTCATATAATCCCAACATTATTTTTTTAGGTTTACATTCTATTTTTCCCCTTCTGTATTCTATTACTATTTGCTGCTGCAATGACCTAATTTCTCCACAGGGATCATTAAAGATTCATCGTATCTTATCTTAGAAGCAACAATAACACATTAATATTAATTCCATGTAGTATAAATATAATATGAACAGAATTTATATGGCCCTGTAATACAGCTAAAGGGCCTAATCTAACTACTGTTTACTATTTTGAAAACAGTGGTTTATACAGAAATTGAGTCTTGGACATTTTGAAAACTGAGGTATTTCAATTCTAGAATTCAAAACAGCTGACAATTAACGGCTGCTTGGCCTTTCTAGTAGCTAATTCTTCCCTGTTTTGTTTTTTTCTTCCTAATTGTTTCCTTTTCTTTGTCTGTGTGTGTGTGTGTGTGTGTGTGTGTGCGTCCATGTCTTCTCACAGGGCTGCGGGCCGAAGATCTACAGTTTCATCCGAGGGACGAAGCAGCTGCAGGTCTTGCGCTTCCTGGGTGTGTCCATAGGCGTGGCCCAGATCCTGGCCATGGCGCTCACCCTCACCCTGCTCTGGGCCCTCTACTACGGCCGCAAATCCCCAGAGCCGGCCTCCATGCCGCCGTCGGACGACTCCGCCCCCCTCACAGTAACCCATGGGCCCTCAGGGGACGTCCCAAAGTCAGGCTGCACCCGAGCACCCAAGGTCTGGGCCAACTCCCCGAACATCGCTGGCACCGCCACCACTGCACCCAACGGACACCAGTTTGAGATGGAACGGCTGTCCTAGCAGAGGGCTAGCAGCCTGAACGCATCCATACACCAAGAACACACACACCTAAAGAGGGAAATAATGAACGAAATGCAGATTTGGAGGAGGAAAATATGTCAGGAGGTGACAGATCTTGGAGGAATTTTGTGGGGACGAAGAGGTACGAACAGTAACATTTCTAAAGACAGCGTCCCCAAACTGCAAACTAAACCCTGAGGTGATTATATGAAAAAGCAATGGACTGCGGTACTTTGTTTATGGTACTTCACGGTTCTTTTTTGGACGCAACCAGGAGTCATGTTTTGCCGCCGCAGGAACTTGAGCACTAATGGAACGACCACTATCTGAGAAAGGAGGAATCCAAAAATCGATTGTTGTTTTCTCCAAATCCTCACTTTCTTCTCTTTTGGGATTGCCACCACTAGTAAAGACACATAAAAAATGTCTTAATTTCAACTCCTTCGGAACTTTCTTAGTGAGATTTAAGGCTGTAAACTGGTTTTGGAACTTTGCAACTGCAAGAGCAAACAAGGGAAATTGAGTTATTACTCATTGTTTTGAGGCATGTCTTAGTGAACCGGCATTGCGTACCACTGGAAGTTAAGCAGAGACATTTTATAAGGAAAAAAAGCAGAGACATTTTTATCAGAGTGTATATTGTATATTAGAGTTGGTGCATGGTGTTGAATATTTAATGATATTTGTGTCACAACATTTATTTGAGCATTTGATCATTTTCTCACTGGAAGAAAAACAAAACGTATTGAAGAAGCAGAAATACACTGATATGTCCCCAATACTGTAATTTCTGTAAGTTTGATTCTTGGTTGCTTACCATTCTATGGCCCCTTTACATCTGGCATTAACAAGCATCTCATATCTCATATTGTGGTTCAATATAATTTATCTGTAGTACATTTCCACCAACAGTGAAATTGGATTTCTATTTCCTGCTGAAAACAAATATTAACCTCCTCTTATAATAATTATGTCCCAAAAATTGACAGTGAACGCCTCGTCTCACTTGTTCCCCATCAACTAGCATCCTGACAATCCATTTTCCACCAGTATTATTATCTGCCTGCCTCCTGTTTGAATTTGCATTTGCTTTGTGGTTGGATTCACACACAAAAAGTTATTTCCACTTATGCAGTTACTATATGTGGATTGGAGATGGATTGCATTGCGTTTCCTGGATTTTATATGCTTTTCTTCTATCAGAATACAATTCGATCACCCGGGATGCTGGTTAACGCAGGTGGAAAGGAGTCTATATGTGGCAGATATCGGATCTGTATGTCCCATGTTAAACATGTTCGTTTCAACATCTAAATGTTGAAACAATTCAGATGTGCACTGACTGTTAGTTGGTGCCTCAATCATAAAAAATGCAGCCCTAAATTGATTTCATCTTAATTTAATCTAATTAATAGCTAGAACTATGAGTGCATTAAGCTTTACATGCATTGTGAGTGTGTATGATTGCACATTACCTGGGCACATTTATCTCTCCTAACCTTTGAACTTGACATGAGAAAGCTCCCAGGTCTATGTCAGCTGCAGCCACTAGCCTATATTTTATATTATACAACAGGTCATTTCAGTCAAGCAAACGCATTCAAAAACGCATTTCAGTCATGCTGCTAATGGTAACTGCTGGATGAAACCCATAATACCCTTGAGGACATTCTGTACCATAATTATGCGGACATTGGTGATGTTGATGGTACTCGGCTGCGCTTTGTTCCTATTGCATTACTGTCATAATCACAGTAAAGAACACTCTCTCGGCTGTTATTGCTATACTAAAACACTATTTTTATTTTACCCAAAGCATACTGTATGGCCAAACAGAATAGAGTAACGACAGAAAAGTTATTTATGACCACCTACAGTTGTCTCATGACAACATTCATCATCGGGGCAAAGTAGCTTCCCCCCAAAGAAATATGTAACGAAAAGTAAATGACACAATTCTGTTCCGTTTATCCTTTAACTCTAAACCAGTACACTTCTCTGGATCAGTGGATATTCAAGACACCAGATGGCATCGTGTTTGGCAGACTGTAGTCTTCTCCACCTGTCTGTTATCATATATCAGCAAATCAGCAGGGTAACATCATCACCCACATCATCACAACAACACCCCCCCCCCCCCCAAACACACACACACACACACACACACAGAGACGCACATAACAGTAATAATATTAATCATGCATTTTATTTTTAATACAAACAAAAAAACAAAGAAAAAACAAAAATAAAACGAAAATGTGATAAAAAAAAGTGGCATTTCAGCAGTTGACAGAAAATGCCTCACTGTAGAAGATGGTTTTTGGCTTTGTTAGCTAGCTAACTAGCCAGTGGGCTAGTTCCGCAAAGCAACCAATGTTATGCGACTACTAGCCACTGTTAATGCTAGCAAATCAGATGTGTCAACAACAGGACAGTGATAGCTAACACAGATACTACACATACTATTTAACCACATGCTATGGTTAGCTAGCTAACAAGCTGACATTACCTAAACACAAAATTGATCAGAAGTGTCAGGGGCAAAATGATCAGTTCCCAGTCAAAAACAGCGCAGAAATTAACCATGTATATTCAATTCTGTAGAATTTGTTGAAGTTGTACATTGATATTTTCTTTTATAGCCAAAAATACTTTGTAGTTGCAGTAGTTAACTACACCTCAAAATGCCAAAAGGTAATAAACTCCAAAAAACACTGTCCAAATTGGAACACTTGAACTTCCCCAGGGCTTTGTTATTGCTGTTGAGCTGGAGGTAGCTGTGTGTCGTTCATGCCTTTATCTCCTCAAGGCTGACGTTGATGATGCAGCAGAGATGTATGGGACAGTTTTAATGTACAAATGTGGAATGAAATTCCTTGCACGCTGATGACAAGGCGGAAGGAGAGCATGCACAGGATGAAGAGGATGGGGCCGAGTACAGGACCTTGTGGGACTCCACAAGTGACGAGGCGTGGCCTGGACCTGCAGCCTCCCACTGAAATGTATTCAGCTGTACCAGGAAGGTAGACTGAAATGTTCAGGGCAGAGAAAGAGAGTCCAAAAATGTCATGGAGGTGCTGGAGAAGAATGGTATTGTCCATTTTGTGTCATATGCTGCATTCAGGTCCAGGAGACTCAGGAGCAAGGGAAACCAGCATCAGCCACCATCAGAAGGTCATTCATGATCCTGAGCAGAGCCATTTCCATGCTGTGGGCTGAGCAAAAGTCTGACTGGAACGTATACCAATTATGAGAAACTCAAAAAGATAACTGTGATAGCTTAGTTTTGTTATTTGCAGTGTGTGTTAGCTCACTTTACATGGTAATTTGTACTATTCTAGATTGAGGAATATAGTGACACACCAAAGAAAACTTTCCTTGAATGGAAACAAAAGGAAACAGGACACTTTAGTGGTTGTCTCATCTTACATTTGGCCATACTTCCCCTGTTAAGGTTACCTGAAAATCTGATATTTTGTGCGTGGGTAGATCAAGCCCTAGTTACGTAGAAGTTGCTTTGATCTAACTACATTAGCAGAGCAGACGTTATACACTACATTTGAAAGGAATCAAATTTTCTCTGTAATAATAAAGGTATGACTATTCGTATACTCTGATATGGGGTTTTCAAAAAAGGAGAAGGGTCATGCAATCTACTATTTTCATATATAAATGAATGAATAAAAATATAAGTATGGTTCTAAAACTGTTCCAACTGTTCACACACATAGAGAAGTACTTAGATGAGTTAAAGGAAAACAGTAGATTGGTAGATTGGCCAGTTGGTCAGCACTGGTAAGTAATGGCAGATAGACACCAAAATCATCCATTGTCCCTGGTAGATTGTTGGCTCTGGTGCTCCATGTTAACACTTTAGCATACACTATGTTGAATGATAGTAGGTGACTAGCATTATCTACAACAGGGGTCTTCAATCTTTTTCAGCCCAAGGACCCCTTGGTCGATAGAGAAACAGAGCAGGGACCCCTTAGATTTAAAAAAAAAAAAAAAAAATTGTGTTGCATTTTAAGCCTGGCCTATAATAACATATTTATAATCCCTTATTAACCTATTTATATACTCAGTTATTATGCTTACAGTTGCTAAAACGTTTATACATCATTATTATTGATGATTATTATTATTATGATTATTATTGATGAGGCTTATACTTTTTTTTTTTTTTTTACAATGAAACATTTAGCTTAACTTTAGCTTCAGGATGACACATAGGCCTACCTCAGTGAGATGACTGACCCTGGTGAGTAGCACACAGCTTGTCTATTCTGGGGGAGATGGAGGTTGTCAGGCAGAGCATCATATCATCCTCAGGCTGCAGTCTTGAACGGTATTTACTCTTCAGGTAGGTGAGGGAGGAGAATCCACTTTCACAAAGATAAGTTGTTGCAAAAGGCAAAAGGCTCACCATTGCCTTTGCTGTCAGCTGGTGGAAGGCTTTCTGGCAGTAGATCCAGAACTGGATGAGAGGCCTTGACTCATACACATTCTTGTGCGTACTGTCTGTGGATAGGTCGATCAGCTGATCTTCCTCAGAGGCTGTCAAGTTTGAGCCGTCCGATGCATTGTGTTTGAATGGAAACTGTATCCATGTCTTGTCCCTTCTCCAGGACTCAGCCTCAGAAAAGTATTTTTCAAATTGACTTTCGAGTGCCTCCAAGTGTCCAACAATTGCGCGTTTCACGTCAGGCAAGAGCACCGCAGAATCAGCCAACTCCTCCATTGACGGAAACATGGAAATGTTACCTCCCCTGATTCGCTCTCTCCATCTTTTTGTTTTCTTCAGAAAGCCTTCCATCTTGTCATACAGCTGAATGGCATGTGTATTGCAGCCCTGCATATAACTGTTCAGTCTGTTCAACTCTGAGAAAACGTCTGCCAGATATGCCAGTTTAGTGACCCAGACATTGTCATTGAAATCCGCAGCCAGCTCCGCGTGGTTTTGACCAACTAAAAACTCGTGGATAGCTGTGCGTAACTTGAACACACGTGCCAATACTGATCCACGAGAAAGCCATCGGACCTCAGAATGGTAAAGGAGCGCATTGTGTTCCTCTCCCGTAGCATCGCAGAGAGAAGCAAAGAGATGCGTTTGCAAGGCACTCTTCTTAATAAAATTGACAGCCTTCACAACAGTGTCCAGGCACGGCGCCAGGATTTTTTCTCTCCCGGTGCTAAGGGGGGGCTTGACCAATACGTGGGGGTGCTAAGAAAATAGTCGATTTTCATGACTTCAGAGTTACTTTATAAGGAAGTTTTGTTTTTTCAATAAAAGCAGATATGGCACACAGCACATTCGATATAAATGTAGTTTTTAATTGAATTTGGCCAAAGAATATTCAACAAAATAGCTATAAGCCTAATACAAGTGACCACAAGGCAATGACAAAAACGTCTTTCACGTGCAAAGGTGAAAGACTTCAGCACGGGCGCTGTCCGGTGCTGAAGTCTTTCAGCAATAACAACACAATACATCCAAAATGCGACAACAACAAGAAGTGCATTTATTCCATATGCATAATCAAACAACTGTGCATTGGTAATAATGTTTCGGATGAAATGGCTATCACAACGTCAGAAATGAAATTAATAATATCCAAAGTGCAGCCACAACGAGAAGTGCAATGCATTTAGCCTATGCCTGTTAACTGTGCACACACTTGTAAAACGAGCTGGCTATCATCACAATCTTAGTGATTATATTTCTATTGCAAACAAAAACTAACTTGTAGGCCGACGATATACATGCGTCCTGCTGTGCATTGGTTATAATGTTATGGAGTAAATGTCTATCACAACGTCAGAAATGAAAGGAATAATATCCACAGTGCAGCCACAACGAGAAGTGCATTTACTCTATGCCTGTCAACTGTACACGCATGGTGTAAAACAAGCTGGCTATCATCACAATCTTGTAGGCCATGTTGTTTTATAGAAGGACGATGCGTCTGTTGTTGTGGTTCAGTGCAAATGATTCTATAATCTTCTGGACATCCAGGGCCTTGGTTCTTTCTGGACAGGTAGGCAAGGTTGCTGAGTCGAGGGTTTGCCATTCTGTTTCTCAGGTAGGTTTTTACACGCCGCATGCAGGAAAAACTGCGCTCACATGACGCGGAGGTTACACACACGTCATAGGGTACACGCGCGGCACGAGCACGCAGCCAGGGATCGGATTGGGAACAGAATGGCTGGTTATTAACTTCTACATTTATTTATTTAAAAATTAAAAAAAATACTAAAATGCTTGAGGGGGCTTAACTGGGGCTACGCAGATTTGTGACGTGGCTATAGCACCCCCTAGCCCCGGTGTAGCGCCGTGCCTGACAGTGTCCATAACGTCAGCAAATTCAGCACTCATTTCTTTGGCAGCGATAGATTCTCTGTGTAACATGCAATGAGACCACAGAACTTGTGGGGCGACTTTTTTGACAAGCGCAATCAGTCCACATTTTTGACCAGTCATAGCTCGCGCACCGTCAGTACAAATCGCAACACATTTTGCCCAGATTATGTCATATTCTCTGAAAAAGTAATCAATCACTTTGAAAATTTCAGAACTTGTTGTGCGTTCAGGAAGCTTCTTACAAAACAAAAGTTCCTCACACATTTCGTTTTGGTCAACAAAACGCACAAATGCCAAGAGCTGTGCGTCTTTGGACATGTCCACAGATTCATCCAACTGTAATGCAAACACCTCAGCCAATTTTAGTTTCTTGATTAATTGCACCCTCACATCAGATGCCATTTCACCAATTCGCCGAGCAATCGTTGTGTCTGACAACGGGATAGTCTTCAGTTTATTTACATATTCATCATTCCCAAACATTGTCTTGCACATATCACTGGCCGCGGGCAATATCAAATCTTCTGCAATTGTATATGGTTTTTTACATTGAGCAATGCGAAGAGCAACTTGATATGAGGCTTTCAAAGCAAGCTCTCCAACTTTTGCTGATTTTCTCATCGTTGTCTGTTGGCATTGGAGAGAGTTCAGACGAGCCTGAAAGTATTCCAGTGTTTTATCTTGCAAGTGGCCGTGATTCTTCTCCAAGTCTCGCTGCAGCTTTGATGGCTTCATGCTTTCGTTTGAGAGCGTCGCCGAACAAACAACACACACCGGCAATTCAATCCCTTCGGTTTCTTTGAAGGTAAATCCAAACTTTAGGTAGGTTTCTGAATATTTTCGGGACTTCTCTTTTTTGCTCTGCCGCTGGGGCAGCCCCATCACCTGTGGTCTCGGACGAGGTGGAAGGAGTAACGGTAGGATCCCGAGCTCGAGGCCTAGTTACTGTTACAAAGCGATCCATTCTACTTCACATATTAACCTAGTAGTAGGCTAGTTATTAATTATTTTAGCACCGAACTGCGTTTTAGCCAACACTTCGCTTGCTAGCAAGCCAGCTAATTTTTTTCAATGGCGGTTGGTCACGTGTAGGCTCTGCATCACACACCGTGGTTGCATGGGAATCATTCATTTTGTAAATCGTTTTTGTCAAAAGTATCTTATTAATACATGGAGTTTACTCAATATTATTATTTTTGTCTAAAATACATTTTTTAATTTTTCACATAAATTATTTTGACGAAAATTGGCAGACCCCCTGCAGTCCACGGACCCCCTAGGGGTCGCGGACCCCCGGTTGAAGACCACTGATCTACAATAAGAAGACTGACCTTTTAGTAAGAAGTAGTTTGTGTGAATTTTACCAATCTCCTACACAAAACTGCCAGACTTGGCCGCATATCATTTAAGATTATGTAGCATTTAGCTCTAGAGCTGCTTCAAATTCTCATTTTCTCACTTCTGAGATAATGCTAGTGGCCTACTATCACTCAACATAGTGTATGCTAGAGTGTTAGCATGGTGCAGAGGAACCAACAATCTACTGGGAACACATGGGTGATTTTGGTGTCATCACTTAACTGATGGACAAGGGCTTTGGTTTGGAACTGGTCCAAGGCCTAAGTTCAGAGATCTAGCCAGGAGACAGACAGAGTCCTAGGTGGGACTCTGGAGGTGTGAACCAGTAGTGAGTGGGGGGTTGAGATAAAGTGTTAGTATGACCATTACAGGGAGGGGTTGAGCGAAAAGACAGGACAGAGGATGAATGGGCCCGCAATCCTCGAGATGAAATCCCTGCTGTCTCTCTCTATCTCCCTCCCTCTGTTCACACCCTCGCTTGCTCAGTTGGCAGCTCGACAACATGAAGGATGATTTATGAAGGAGGGATGGGTGTGTAGGGCCGCTGTCATTTTGGCTTACAAAAGACATATTGTTTTCTCTCTGGTCGCTGTCTCTCGCCTCCTCCTGCCTCCTCCGTCTATTCACTAATTTGTTGTAGATGGACACACAGTAAGGTTCTTCATCGCTCTTGTCTAGAATGATACCATACTCCTTTTTCATTTCTCCTTCCCGCTGTCCCGTCTAAGCTCTCCCGGTACGGTAAATTGAGCCGGAAATAAAACTGCTGCCCCCCTGACCCTCATTAAAAATAGCCGGGACAGAAATAGTTAGGCATACTTTAGTTGTGTAAGTCCTGGCTGTGACTCCGCCTCCCATGACCATCATCACCACCCACCATACCCCCACCACCCCCACCTCCATCCTCCCCTTTCCACATGTCATCTGCAATGCTCCATGGGTATTTCTGGGGCTTTGGGCAAAACACGCTGGAAAGAGAGAGAGATTTTTCTTTGTGTTTGTGTTTCTTTGGACATGAGTGCAGCCCCTAGTCACAGAATGCTTCTTATATCTATCACATACAGTATGTACATGAGCAACAGCAACACTCATTTACATTTACATGCACACCAATACTCCAATTATTGGGAGTAATCACCTTAAGGCAATCATTTAATTAAAATGTTTACATGGTTCAGTGTAACGCGATTTCTCTAATAACCTGGTTTACATAGATTAATTTAAGACTTGGTCCAAAGGTCTAAAGAAACTGACATATCAGAGGTGTGACCAAGTCAGCTTTGCTCGAGTCCCAAGTCAGTCTCAAGTCTTGAGGCACAAGTCTCAAGTCAAGTTCAAGTCTAAATGTAGAACACCAAATCAAGTCCAAGTCAAGTCCATGTCATTAATGTCAAGTCCCAAGTCTAAATGTAGATTACCAAATCAAGTCCAAGTCAAGTCCATGTCATTAATGTCAAGTCTTAAGTCTAAATGTAGAACAGCAAGTCAAGTCAGAACAAATCAAGAGTCCAGTATCAATTTAATATCTTAAAAAAAACTAAATATCTAGGACTTTTCAATGCAATATGGTTTTAATAGGATAAAAACTTGGTAACAGCATCATGAGTTTGATTTCTATAATCAGTTTCAACTTTCAAAATTCAATCATTCCATACAAATTCAGAAAACCAAGTCAAGACTTTAGAAACCTTTTCAAGTCATCAAAGTACAAGTCAAAATCAAGTCTCAAGTCACCAGAACCCAAGTTCTCTTCATGCATCAAGTCAAGTCTCAAGCTATTACAATTGTGACTCGAGTCTGACTCAAGTACACAACAATTTCAGTAGTTGGAGTATTGCCTCAGGTTGAAATTGGATTATTACAGTGCATGTAAACGTACACATTGTGTTGATTGCAAAAGGAGACACCCAGGCTTGTAGGAATATTTTAATAGGACAATGATTTATTCTATTTACTCAGACACTGCACCAGACTAAACCATTGAATTGTATCTTTTTTTAATATTATTCTCAATAATTCATAAACAGTATTCTGTCAATAACACAAGCTGTAACAAATCAAAAGTAATAATTATCATAATCATCCTCGGAATTTCTTCAATTTACACAAGATCATGTACAAGTTTGCAGTAATCTTTGGCCCTCCCACCCGATCCCGAAAAGTTTCCTACAGCCACAAAAAAGCAGTGACAGACGTGACGACTGCTCTGGTGCAAACATCAAACCCCAAGTCTCCAGCAAACGCATGCATTTTCTAATGGTAACCCTTTAGAAAAATATTAAATGCTGTGGATTGGAATGTTAACTGAACATAAGACACTACAACTTCTTTTGAAAATCATTGAAAAAAAAAAAAAAAAAAGACTAAACCAAGATGATTTACTACACCAAAGAACAATTTACAGCACATGTGCACTAGCAACAGTTGTAATAATAATCCTTATTTTCTTTCTTTTTTACAACCAAAAAGCAGTTATCTTATAACCAACAACATTATGATATCCTCAAAAATATGTTTCTATAGTTTTTCCCCCCTTCCCCCGATTCCCTGTCCCGTAAATACAAAGCATAGGCTGTCCTTACAAAAACAAAAGAGAGAAAGTAAAACAAAATTGCATTGCATATGTCACATTATAGTCAAGCAATGATAGAGCATGGGCAGGTTTGGGGGTGAAGGGGACGCTAGCGGGGTTAGCCTTTTGCATCTTCACTCATAATTGTTGCATTCAGGCGGCTTTGCCATCCATCTTGAAACAAATGTCCAACACCAAAAGAAATTAATCCACTGTCGAACAAGTGAGCTCAACTGGAGGCTAAATCCCAGCAGTGAGAGATGAAATATCAGGCATCATTAATTCAGCTCACCAGAAACAAAACCTCAGAACATATTTGCATGAATGATATACTGAGCGATTTTAGCGGTCCACGAATATTTGAGCGGCGAATTGCTCTGTGCTCTGATGGCGCAAAAGCAGAGAAATAATCAAATCCAGCTCACTCAGAGCATGTTCTGTGCTCTTCTCTCAGATGGTTGCCTGTCCTGTCGCTGTTGCACTAATGAACTTCAAACCCCAACAGCGGTGATGAAGTAAAGAGGCCTATATGGTGAATCAGGAAACAGAAAACTCCTCATGAACAAATCCAAATGCATTGGAAATGGACATACAGCAAACTCTCCCCGTAGAAGAGGCGCAGTCACAGTTTGTTCCATAAGAAAAGGGAAATCATCTTTGTATCAAAATGGAATGGATTAAAACCTGTGTTCATTTTAAGACCTATGTTCTGGTACGCTGAGACTAGGGTTTGACCGATATGGGTTTTTGAAGGCGAATACTGATACCAAATTTTTTTAGACTGAAGTCACCAATAGAAAACATTTTGTGGCAATATTCTTTATCTTTAAATTTGATCATTTTCATAGCAAAAATTACAAGTATTCAGTGTTATCCCCAGAATTGTATTCTTGTCAGGGTGGAAAAGCCTCTGAAACAGCATTTAGACCCACCCACCTATTCAATGGCAGGGTAAACTCTGGGATGCATGACTGCTTTTTTAATGAAGAATTATTAAACAAAAAAATAAAATATGCAAAGAAAACAAAATTGCATTGCAGGTTTTACAGACTGTTTTTATGTAGCTGTGGTCAGGCAGGAACCTCCATATATAGGCAGTAGACGATTGGCCGATATCTGATATTTAATAAAAGCCCAAAATATCGGTCTAACCCTAGCTGAAACTATATAAAAAAACAAAAACAAACAAACAATAAAGCAATTTAAGGTCAGGCAACATGGGGGGTAACTAATTCTGAAAGCAAGACCAACCATAATAAACGCAGACACAAAGATCTTTTTCACAAATTGACATCAAAAGGTTTTCACAATGGCGAATTGGCTCGGTAACACAACGAACAAGATGTGCGCGTGGTTCTATACAGCAGAGAGGAGGATCTTGTTCATCCGGAGGAAGAAAGGCGGTCAGCTCTGAGAGAAAGGGTGGGAATGCTAACTGATATATACAGAGAACACATAGGCTGCCTATTTAGGACCCAACCCTTATTGCTCATGCCAACTGGCGAATACTCATGAAATCACAAATACAGGCAAGAGCAGTGGGGCCATGCACACATTCACACAGACAGGCATGCAGAGGGACGTCCACACTCGCGTCCATGCCCTCAAACACACACACACACACACACACACACACACACACACACCTATAGCCCAGTCGTAGCTCAAACACGCCTCCACGGATTCAGTACATGCACCCCCTTGCTCTGCTTTTTTTATGTTGCTTGAAATGTCTTCGTTACCCTCGTCTACTTATGTCAGAGCTCGGTGAATGCGATATCTCTCCCTCGCCGATCAGGTCATTAACTGCAGTCTAAATAAAGAAATCTACAACCCTAACATCGGCTTTCCCGCGTCGTGTTTTAAGACATCAAATTTGAAGACACACAATATTGGAAAAATAGTAATGGTAACGATTAAAGTTTGTCTTGGGAAGAGCGTAGTCGTCAGCCAAGCTGCTATAATTCTCCTCTCCTTTGACGTTGGACGGCTGCCATAAAAGTCTCTCTCTGCCCACTCCCCAAAAAAAAATAAAGCAAAAAAACTGTCCAAGGCGGAGCTTAGCTAAGCGTTAGCCTCGCAGATCGACGTATTCCACCACAAAGAGTGGTGAACTATGCAAGCTAACCCCTCGCTTCCACCAGCGGACACTTGCTGCAGCACCCAATCCCCCCTCCTGCCCTGTTACACCCTTTGGGTCTGTTTTGGTAGCAGGGCAGGTCCTTCGCCCCCACCCCTACCTCTATCCCCCACCCCGCCCCCTCTTCTCTCTCTCCGTCTGAGTAGGTTGGGTTGCCATGTTGGAGGGGGGGGTGACAGTGTCTAGAGGGCAGACACCCGGACGATGTTGGCCTGGGAGTAGTCGGTGGAGCTGGCCGATTCGTTGCCCTCGGGCGTGGTGACCGGCGGGGTGGGCATGCTGATGACGGCGGCCGTGATGTAGGGCTGGTCGCAGTTCAGAGGCACCGTCTCCTCGAATTTGGCGTTCAGACTGGAACGACTGGAAGGACCACAGAGAGACAGAGAGAGGAAGAGAGAGAGAGAGAGAGACAGAGATGAGAGAGCTGAGTTATGTGTTTAGACTAGCCAGTAAAATACATGCTCTGTGCAGATGCTGTGTAAACAGTTGGTGTAATGTTAGTGTGTCTTTTTGATTCATTGAGAGAATTACTGTACAGAAATATGAGTCAATTCAGAAAGTCGAGGAAGTGAAAAGGTCAGCGAAGAAGGAACGGTACCAGTTTGTGAAAGTGGTAGCTGTCAATAGCGAATATTTTGTGCCACTGTTTGAATTTTCTTTAAATTTGACCAAACTCTGGGATACATTAGGCCATTCAATGAAGAATTAATTTACAAAAAAAACATTACTGAACAATTAAATGATTTAATTGAAAATTTTACAGACGACACTGACTGATACAGAGTACTTCATTAAAGGCCAATGTCGGCCCGATATATTGGTCTAACCCTAGTTTACATGTCATGCAGGTTCAACGTCAACCCAAAACAAGCTATGGTATTATGTCATGGTAAAAACCCATTAAAACAGCTTTGGAAACTGCTTTGAACAAAGATATTTAGGTTCTGATGTCACAAAACGATGCAGGTAGCAGCTATGGATGACTACTGATGTTGTCTCAACTTTCATTTTGGCGCTATATTTACACATTTTTGCAAGCCGTCGTATCATCAATGTCAAAATGTTTGCTGGGAAGGTTTAAAATGAAGAGATTGAGAAAAAGAAGAGGGGTGTTAAAGCATTGACGGCTATTGATACTGCAAGGGAGAGGGATAGAGAGAGGGAGAAAGTACTATTTAGCACTTAATAGCATAGAGCTTGGTTTTCCAGCTGTCCATGTTTAGGCGAGGGTTCCCAGACCGGTCAGACCTCACACAGCCCCCACCACAGCTGGACATAGCCTGGATTCCTACTGTCTGACTCAACATGGGAATAGAGTGTCACATGGATTTCTGGTGGCATGTGTTTGGGTCTTTATGTGTGTGTGTGTGTGTGTGTGTGTGTGTGCCTGTCTATGATACTGTTCATTTTTATGTGTTAGTTCATTTTATTGTTCATAGTTCATGTGCGTTCAGGTTAAAGGAAGTTTTTGGAAGATCATTGGCTCTGGTGCTCCATGCTAACAGTTTAGCATACAATATGTTGAGTGTTCGTAGGCTCTATGCTAACACTTCAGCATATCCTATGTTGAGTGATAGTAGACTCCATGCTAACACTTTAACATACACTATGTTGAGTGATAGTAGACTCCATGCTAACACTTTAACATACACTATGTTGAGTGATAGTAGGCCTCTAGCATTATCCAAACTAAGAAGGTATAGATCTTAGTAAAATAGAAAGTTGTTGATGTTGTTTATAAGTAGATTAATACATTTTAAAAATGAAATTAACCCAATATAGCTGATCTAGTCAGGTTTATTTCTGTCAGGTGAGCAACCATGTATTCATCCACTGTGCAACGATGTAACATATATAGATATAAATTTTCTCCTACACAACACTAACAGACTTAGCTGCATATCATTTAAGATTACTTACCATTTAGAGCTCCTACAAATTCTAATTTTCTCGCCTTTGAGATAATGCTAGTGGCCTACTATCACTCAAAGAGTATGCTAAAGTGTTAGCACGAAGCACCAGAGCCAGTGATCTACCAGGGACACATGGATGATTTTGGTGTCTATGTCCTCATCAAATAACAAGTAAGTTGACCAACAGACCAATGTCCCCAAAATTTGGTGTATTCCTGTAATGCATCTCCAAATGTGTGCATTGTACTCAGCCCAGGCCTGTGTGGATGTTAATTTAATTTTTCACACTGTTCATACATGTCCATGTTAATGAAAAAGTGTCTTGTCTCAGGCCAATGTTACAATGCTAACCTGTTGGATAGAGGTCTCTCTCTGATCTGGATGGTGCTCAGCTCCTGCACGCTGCCCTGCAGCCCTACCGACATGTTGGAGTTAGGAACGTTGAAGCTCTTCCTCTTCCTGCGTGAGCAGCAGGAGGTGAGGCCATGGGGCGAGGTGGAGGACATGGAGGAGGAGCGAGAGGCCTGCTTCACCATGGTCACCTCCATGCAGCTGGCCTCGTACGTCTTCTCATCAACAAACTCATGGTTCTTAGGGAGGGATGGACAGACAGAGAGGGCGACAGGGAGATCTCATTATATATGAGAACAACTTAATCCAGGAAAAACAAAAATATCACAATTAATTTGACAATGATATATTGATGTTTAAAATTGTGGATGGCAAATATGTACATTCCATTGCTTTGCAGATGTCTCACAATTTGTTTCTGGTAATTATGTGCGTGTGTGTGGGTGGGTGTGTGTGTGTGTGTGGATCTTACTGTGGTCTTCTCCAGGCAGTGCAGAAGGTGGTGATGCTCCACATTAAAAGTGGGGTTGTGCTTACACACCAGCGCCTGCCCTGCATCCTTGGAGGCCTTCAGGACACAAAAACAACATGGCCACACAGTGAGCCTCCCAACAGTAGAGCAGGCCAGTACTCCACCCAAAACCACAGCCCAATCCCAGAGCTAGAGATATGGACAGGGCTAACGTTCTCACGACTTTGTGGGAACACTCTAGTTTGTCATAAGGAAGCTGTTAGAACGCTTAAATCTGTCCATTTTTTCAACCCCCTCCTGGCTCAAAGTTAGTTTTAAAAAGTGACGGATCGCTCAATGGTTCAAACTCAGGCCACCGACAGAGCCATTTTATCAAGTTTATCAGTGTTTGGATTAATGTGTTTGTGTCTCTTTACTTGTCTATGAGTTTTGACTCGAGCCTCATTTGATCCAAAAGAGCCACCGTACTCATGTTGCACAGGGGTCAGACTAAATGTGATGCAGGCGGATGGCCAGCACCACCATCCCCCATCGCCTCTGCGTCACATTGACTCCACCCCCCGCATGTCGCGTCGCCGGCTGATTGACATGCAACTCAGCCAATCTCATTCCTCCATGATGATGGAATCCATGACGCGTTCTGATGATGTCATGAGTAGCGCAGGCCAGTCAGTCCGCAGCCGTGCCACATGGGAGGACCAGTCCAAAATGCACATGAATCAAAACAAAACACAGAGAGAAGAAGACGTAGCAGAGGAAGAAGGAAAACAAGAGAAGAAGAGAGTAATCAGTAGAATCAGAGAAGTGGACATGGAGTGTGGTTGCAGATGGGGCTCTGGTTGCCTGTTGATGAGGTGGGAGACCCTTGCTCCCCACCCAAGGGTGAGAGCAGGTCTCATGCGGTGGGTGAGTTAGTGGGAAGACAGGGGCGGGAGGGGGGGGGATGGATGAATCAGTTGCCATTCTCCTGCAGCCCCTGCAGTGCCGCAGGCCATGTGCAGTCTCAGTGTGGTGTGAGAGCAAGGCTGACAGAAAGATAGCTAGAAGATAGAAAGATAGATGATAGAAAGAGAGAGACAGCGAGAGAGAGGGAGAGAGAGAGAGAGAGAGAGAAAGGGGAATGAAAGTGAGTCAATGCTGCAGCCACAGAGACAGAGTGCTGGTCGAAAGAGGCAGGTGGAGAGAGAGAAAGAGAGAGATGAACATCACGAAAGCAACATCCCTGAATGAAGAGAGAGAGAGAGAGAGAGAGAGAGAGAGAGAGAGAGAGAGAGAGAGAGATGGGGGGAAGGAGGTATACAGCCCGTCCCCTCCCCCTCACATTGGGTATCCAGCATGCACCAGCCTGGTAATGTCATGTCACGGCTCAAAAAAGAGAAAGAAAAAAATGACAGAAAGGAAAAGGAAAACACCAGCACCACCCGAAGACGATTGAATTTCCGTGGTTACCTCCTCGTCAGGGTCAATCAGCAGCCCGTTGCGTTTGTACTGCAAATAAGCGTTAGCCCCTCCACTCTTCGCCGCGCGAATTCTAGCAAGCCTGGTTTTCTGTTTGTGAACAAATACAAATGTCCATTTAGCCTGTCCAATTATGGTCTGTGTGTGTGTGTGTGTGTTGTGTGGGTCTGTGTTGTGCGACTGCTACCTGTAAAGACTGAATTTTACTTCAGAACAGCAGAGCAGTTGTAGAGCAGACTGCTTTGCAATGGCAAACAAAATGTGCCTTTGGGGAACAGAGGCATTGAATAGCCTGAGAACTACCATCTTTCTAGTCTAACAGTGGGTACGTTTACATGCTGCACATTAATGGGACTATTGCCAATACTCTGATTAAGACAACAGTGTGATTAAGTCATTTACATGGTTCAATGAAATGACTCCTCCCCGTAATCTGGTTTACATGTGACAGAAATGGGAAAAAACGGACAGAACATGAGCTACATCACCATCTACATGAGCAACTTGATCACACTTCAAGAAATATGAGTATTTCCCATATGTTATTGCGATTATGCTTAACTCTAAGAGCATGATGGCACTAACATAATCAGAGTATGGTGTATACATGGGTACTTAATCGCATTACAATCCCATTTTATGTGCATGTAAACGTGGTGGATGATGTTTGCTGCTTGGCAAACGAGATAAAAAAAATGTTACGACCATGGATAGGATTTGGTATTCCTAGAGAAATACAGGCACACGCACATATACACACACACATCCAGTGAGTTCGAGAGATGATTGAGTCGCTCTCTCTAGCTAGGCCTGTATCCATGTTTCTATTCGTCTCCCTAAGGGTTAAACAGAGTTCTCCAGCATAACCAGAAAAGCAGTTTGTTGATCTTGGGGAGGAAGTAATGCCCTGGACACACAAGAGGATAGAGTTATCTTCTCTCTCCTCCCTTTCTCTTCCTCCTTCTTGCTCTTGTCCCTGGTGTATTATGTAGAAACTCAGATTTCTAAATTAAGAGAAAGGGGGCAAACCACAAATTCAAATGTGATGAGATGCGATATGCTGTGTGCTTGAGCGTCGTCCCTCTTTTTCCTCTTAAGAGACACTTCTTCCACTTCATGAAGTGGAGAAAAAGGGGTCTTGTGCACTCTGGTAAATCTGCTAAAACTGTGCAACAAATGCACATAAATGTTTCATACATTCATAGAGGTTAAGTACTTTCTCACGGCACTTCTATAGTCTGTCAGGCGTAAGGCAATAACTTGGGGTGTTTTCACACTTGGTCTGCTTCAGCCTCTCAAGTGAACTCGGAGCGATTAAGCAGCCTTGTTTGCACATATGTGAACAAACGGTTTCAGACAGTGGTTAGTTTTGAATTAGCTTTAGGGTCTGATTGATTTGCACACTGTAAACTTACTTACTTCTTACTTCTGTTACTTCTTTGGTCTCAAAGAAGCACAAGTGACTAAAAGCAAACTGCACAATGGCTGGTGGTGGTGGCCGAGGGGTTGTCTGGTCTGAAGAAGGAACCTCTGTACCAACCTCTCTGAACCTCCTTGACATTTGGAATGAGGATCAAATCAAATGATAGGGGAAGCCATCTTATTCCATCTGAATACTATCCATCATCCAAAGTAACAGGGGTCCAAGTTCTAAAGGAGCTGTGGATTGAATGAAAAGTGGTCCAAGACCCCATCAGAGCTTCAGTGAACCAGAAAGAGAACTGAGTCCTGCCTCAAGTGCACCGACAGTGTGAACACAAACAGAACTGTATTGCATTTCAGTTGGTTCACTTTTTGGTTCACTTAGGGTTACAGTTTGGGTCTACAGTCTACAGGGTCTACAGTTTGTTTTCTTTGGCCCCAGCCATAATGGAAAAGTTTTCTTTGTTGCACTTTTCGTTTAGGTTCACACTGTCTAACTACAAGTGAACCAGGGCTTGTAAACAAAAGTCACAGGGACACACAAGAAGCTTGTTTATTGGACAGAGTTTTGGTAACCTGTCATCCCACCAGGTTAGAGATTTGGTACACCACAGTTCTCTTGGAAGAGGACTGAGGCTTGCATTTTCAGGTGTCTCGTTGCCGTTATTTGGTGCCACCTAAGATCGAATGGCATTGTTCTAAATTGGTCACCTAAGTTTGAATGGCATTGTTCTAACCTGGCCAAAACAACCCAACTGAAGGAGTAAATGATCCAGAGTTTGAATAAACTGCTCCAAACATGCTTGGAGCACCTTTAAAGAGGACTGAGTTTGGTTAGTTAAAAAAGGACTACATGTGAAAACACCCTGATGGCTGCTCTTCAGGTCTTCCACAGGCCTTGGAAGAGATCCTTGTTGGAGATGTATGACCCAACATTTGAATCCTTCATGGACTTATACTAGTAGTCAGTCTGGGAATGTTGGGGTGTTGGTGGTGGAGGTGGAGGTTGGGGGTTAGCGGGTCACCTTTTGGGCTCGTCTCTTCTCGGCACGCTGGCTCTGGTGGTAGATTCGGCTGAAGTTGGACACGATGACAGGTACCGGGAGGGCAATGACCAGCACACCGCTCAGAGAACAGATGGACCCGAAGATCTTCCCTATGATAGTCTTAGGCACCATGTCTCCGTATCTGTTAGAGAGGAGAGAAGAGAAGAAAATGTCAGACTAGTGAGCATGCATATATGCTCCCACATTCCTATTTCAGATTAACACAGTAAGTATTCAAATTTATGACTTAAATTCATTTTTGATGTGTGCTATCTGGTGTCTCAATGGTTTGCCTCACAGCAAGAAGGTCTTGTGTTCTATTCCCGGTCCTTTCTGTGTGGTTTGCATGTTTGCCTGGATTTGCTCCCACAGTCCAAAGTCAGGCAACAGCATATTTCATCAAGTCAATTCTAAGATGTTTTTAATGCGAGTTAGAATGAAATATAAGACCAATTTTGCCACTGAAATGAATGTGAAAATAAAAAAAACTGTAGACTTATGAGAATATCTGTATGTGTGACTGGGCTGATTTCTCATCAGCTGTTTTTTTTAAGACATCTAAAGCTGAATTTAAAATTTAGAGGCTGTATTTAACAGCGTTCATAATACTTTTTCAGGACATGCAGACACCCTGTCAGTCTCCATATGTATGATGTGAGTGTCTGTCTAGCTGTGTTAGCCCTGTGATGGACTGGTGACCTGTCCAAAGTGTCCCTGGAAAGGATTAAGCGGGTAAAGAAACCGAATATCTGGAGCAGTAACCTCTGATGTTCATTCCTACAATGCTGCCTGAAGCCGATTTTTGTTGCTACTTTTGCAGCCATTCTACTTTGGCCCGTTCCTGCTATGTTGGTGCATTTTGGGTAAGTGAGTCAAGGGCCTATAGTCAGCTCCACCAGTCAGAAGTCATTCAACGTTTGTGTCAAGCCTCACGTATCAGAAAAAAAATGCATTAAATTGAATGAAACTCTCGCAAATCTACCGGTATTTTGAAGAAATGGACAATACCTTTCTGTGTTGTGACAGGCCCTAATCTAAAATGAGTTGTGGGTATGAATTTTGGATGCGAATGTAGTTGATTCATAAACAATGAGACTTGCACATAAGCACTGTTTGCTGATAGTGGCAGCTGCTCGCTATGGAGACAAAGTGCGTGACCTGCTTTTTTAAATTATCAGCATAAAAAGCAGTTGAGGCTGCACTATTTCTACAGAAAAGCAGAAGAGAATAATGTGAGCACGCTCTGCATGAACATACAGTACATGCAGGTCTACCATTGGCCACTTGAAGGAGCCAGAGAGCTACAGAGGCTTGGCTCTGTAGTGTATGTACTGCTTTATTGATGGTGGGCTATTCAGTGTTATGATTATGACTTCTTTATGACTTCTTTTATGCTCACTTTAAAGCTTAGCCATAATGCATTACCACACTGTAAATACATTTTGGAAACTTCTGGAGGGAAGGCAGTTCATTTAAAAGTCCAAAATGACAGTGGAAGAAATCCCAAGCACTTTAACAGGGTCTCCAGTGACTGCTTTCCTGGCCTACTTTCCAATCTCCACCCTCATTTTTTCCTCCCCTCTTTAAAAACATTCCTCATTCATTATTGGACACCAACATATTCCATTTGATCACAGACCCCTTGTCCCTCCGTTCCCAGAATCCCTTGCAGTAGATGTTTAGATAGAGGGGGACGGCAAAGTGCTGGAGCGGCTGTGTTTTCTCTTTCTGGATTGCTGCTTTAGATCAGGTCAAATTAAAATCGTGTTAGAGAGCAGGAGGAAAGCTGTAGCGCATCAGTAAACCTCGTCCACACTCTGCCTGCGAGTGTTTAAACCAAACACTCTGTCTCTGTCTCTCTGTGGCATTATTAAAATGTTGGACAATGCCCCAAAGCCACGAATAGTTTTTATCTAATCTTAGCATACACACACTTAAATTAATAATCCACAACTTTTTCATATAATTAAAATGTCTGTTTTATTACCTGTGTTGCTGCTTAATACCATATAATATAATTCAACCTGCACCCAGTTACATTTGCTGGCTAAACACCTATGAGGAGATCCCAATTTCCCAGGAAAATCCTCTACTGCACAGGAAATGATGCATTTTATGTTGATAGAATCAACAACAGCGGTTTGGTTGGAATAAATATAAGAAGTATGCAAAATAAGAAGCTGCAGTCTACATTGAGAGTCTTTATTATTACAGTATGTTGGTCCAGTGGCTACAATCAGTGCAAAACACCAAAGCAATGGCCGCTTATCACCAAAAGGTATCGCCAAAATCAAGAAAAAACAGAATCTTGCAGATTATCACTTTAATTGATTGTGCGGACACACACACACTCACACACACATAACACAAACTAAAGCCCTACTCCCTTCCCATATCTCTCGCTCTCCTCTGTCAAGGTGCCTCTGTTCTGTCCTTCCCTTTCACACACTTTAACACCTACCATGCTCCTGATAAAAAAGACTCATCTATATCCTTATGGAGCCAATTGTAGACAATTACCGCAAATCTCATGAGCAAACACAATCCGAGACCTATTACAAACAACTCCACCATTAGACTCGCACAGATACTGTGTTCCACGGGAGTCAGATTAACACAGTGGCTATCCCAGGCAGGCAGAGGCCCAGCACAAGGCTTCATAGGTTAATTAGATTGGTATACATTATGAATGGGGATCTGCCACCCCTGAGCTGAAAATCCATTCTGAACATAATGAATGGCTAATAATTCTTAATTCTTCATTACCTGCTCACAATAAGCCCTATACTTCCCTGTACACCCTGCACAAAGCATGGATCAGATAGGTTGCATTTATCTCATATTGACTGTGGAGGCTGCAGGAGAGAGTCTGGGTGCGCTTGTTTAAGGTCGCCCGGACTAGTTCAGATAGCCTATAACTTTACCCTTTCTAAGAATTCATGCCTAATTTATATGCTGCACATCCTAAATAAACAGCGGTATCAATAGTGAATATCTACATGGCTTTCTTATGAGCTCTTTGGTTAAAAAATATGAGTCATGAGAGAAGGAAATGTACACAGACTGAATATTTCTTTTGATACATTTGACCTTAGGCGTTATGCTTACATTAGGCTTACTGGTCTGATTGTGGCTTTCTGTTGTGGTTGTTGGCTGGTTTTACTGCTTTTGGGAGGCTTCAACTTTGTACTATGTAGGTGTATACAAAGACTGTGCGCTTTCGTGTGTGTGCCAGTGTGTTTCTGAGTGTGCGTGGCCCTGAATGTTCGTACATAACCTCTAAATCCCTCTTCAGCTCCTCGGCCCTCGCAGCTCTCTCTGTCCACTGCAATTAAATATAACAGCGTGCCAATTAACCTTGTGTCCCCCCAGCACTGTCGTGACAGAGACGCGGCGGGCAGACAGGCGGACAGTCGATGACGCTTCCGCAAGGGCAAAATGCTGTAGCGTTTAGGTACAGAGCTATGGGAAGGCACCCTAACACTGTCAGGGTTAGGGGTGCGATTCCCACCGGGGCCCACTATGTTAAAAATAGACGTACTGATGGTACTAAAGTGTCCACCAAATGGCAGATGTTATGCTATGCGGGGAAGTGAAGGGGACAGAAAGGACTGTTCTGGTACTTGTATCCTTCTGGGAACCAGTTTGCGTTCTAGACCTTCGGAGTGACAGCATTTTTATGGATTGAGGTAATTTGGGCTGATCTAAACTTTTTCAAAGAGGTAGTTTAGGATTAGGACTTGGGTTTAGGGTTAAGGTTAGAATTAGGATAAGGTTTAGGTTAGGGTAAGGGTTAAAATTAGGGTTAAGGGTTAGGAAATTAATGTAGACAACGGAAGGTCCTCATAAGGATAGAAGATGCAGATGTGTGTGTGGGTGCGGGGGTGCTGTTTTAATGAGGTAAACGTACACTGGTGCACACACACACACACACACACACACACGCACACACACACACACACACACTTGACACATACACACATCCACAGCCTCCTTGATGAAGGACGCAGTCACATGGCTATGACACAGCAACACACCAGGTACGGCATGTGACGTTGTTTGCTTTCCACTGTGTGTGTGTGTGTGTGGCAGAATAAGACAGTCAAGCATACGAAATTAGAAGAGGCGGAATAACAACATCCACGTGCGTATACACAAACACACACACTGACACACACACACACACACACACACTGTTCCGCAAGGTCGTAGGATCTCATTCAATTTCCTGAGCATAGTATAGATGGTGTGACTCAAGGTTTGGGGCGGAGATGAGGGTGATCAGTCACTGCCACAAACTTTACCTGTCACCTTGGCTAGCAAGCCACTATTACTCTGTACTCAAAGACAGAGAGGAGAAGACAGCAGCCATTAAAATCCTCTAATACCGGCAGCTTCCCCTTCCTGCACCCAAAGAAAGTAGAGGAACAAGTACGGATTCTGCACCATTGACACATTTGTGGCGATGACATACTGCATAGACTTAAACTTAACCTAAACTTGGTCCTCACATTAATTATAGGCCTGTTTGAATGTTATTGAAGCTCCCTGGCTAGTTGATCAGCTGCCTTCATCTCTTCTATGGAGAATACAGTAACTTTAGGCTACTTTGCTTGCTAGTTAACATTAGCAACTGCACAGGTAGCAAATATAGCTTAGAAGCACTGCTTATACAACAATGTGATTTATTATAAAATGCTACACTATATGTGCTGTCTTACAATCAGAAACAGATAGCTATATATATAGTTTGAAAACTTGCTAAACCTAGCAACAAAGTCATCACATTGGCAACAGTGTAATAGACAAAGAACCCAGAAAATCTGCAGTTGTGTGATGTCATCAAAACTCATTTGCATATGAAGAAAATTATGGGAGACCATTGCTGCGAAGGTGCGAAGAGTTATAGTTAAAGTTACATTTTCATAATAACACAACTTTTACTTTGTTTTATTAATCGCATAGGCTACTGCTTTGACTTTTACCACGACGTCCCACCATGATGAAATTTCATATACTTCATATACAGTCTAAAGTCCAAAGTTGCCAAAGAGTTGTGAAACTGAGAAAACTGACAAATTGTATCTCCCTTCTGTCACACCAAACATGTTGTTGGTATGGAAGTGGACTGTATACCATTCAAAAGTACTTATGGGTATGACTTTTGTTGATATGAAATGATATTAATAAAGTCAAGTCAAGCTTATTTATATAGCCCTTTACCACAAGCATGTCCCAAAGCGCTTTACATACCATATACTACATTACTATATACATACTACATATACAACATATACCATACTACATCAAAACCCACACTCACATTCACACCTATGGGCCACATCCACCTGACCTGCATGTCTTTGGACTGTGGGAGGAAACCCATGCAAACACATGCAAACTCCACATAGAAAGGACCCGGGTCAAGACTCCAACCCAGGACCTTCTTGCTGTGAGGCAACAGTGCAAACCACTGACCCGCCACACCACCCGGCAACAGCTTTGTATTACATTCCCCCAGGTGGGAGGAGTAGAACAGGGGGAAGGGTGGATTGTTTCAAGGAGAGAGAGAACAATGCCAAGCACACCTCATCTTCCTGCATAGATAAATAATAAATAAAGGCATAACACCCCCCCCACACACACACACACACACACTCCCTTTCATCTTGTCCTTCTGCATCTCTTTCACCTCCGCCTCGCATCACCAACTTTTTCCTTGCAACACTTTCTATTACATTTCTATTCTGTTCCTCCTTTCGATTCACCTGGATCCCACAATAACCCGGCTCTATGTGGGAGAATGCGAGGATTACTCCGCCGCCTTTTGTGCAAAAACGCCGTAATCCCATCCTACAGTAAGTGTGTTTCTGCACGCCGTTTGACGCTCTTATACAGTTAGCATTGACAAGCTGAAGCCGGCGGCCCGATCGGAGCTCTGTCTCACGCAGAGCTTTTCCAGTTGATGGAGAATCCATCGCAGAGTGGATTGTCCATTAATAGGACTGGTCGGATGGCTGCTTGATTGAGATCTATTAAGACCCGCAGCTGAGAGACGAAATAGCCTCAATGATGATAGGCCTAACAATGATAGCCCTAATGACTAAAAGCCCTTCTCAAAGTCTGCTCAGTCAGAAAGAGTTCAGCTGGGGAAAAGTGACCTACGCATTTCGATAATTGTACTTGGATACACTGGCACTCTGCCTCCCTCTATCCAAGTCTTTCTCTGTCATCTTCTACTGTTATAGGTCAGCGGATGCTCAAATGGAAAGGGAATCAATTAAGGGAAACATCCATCCTAAAACACTTTAACGCTTTTAAAACAGCTATTAGCCATTAACCTTGCATTTCTGGGTCCATTTTGTTGTTTGGTGGTGTATTTTTATTATTCCCGTGGATAACTGGCCAAACATAGGCAACAAAATCAAAGACCAAGGGCTTCTTTCTAGAGCCATCATTTTGCATCGATGTTCAACAATCATACAGGGAGAAATCCATCGTAGAAGAGGCAGAGAGACTAATTTCTCCACCGACAGTAGCCTCAATAGACCAGAATGCAATGCAACCATGGTTTGAATGCAAAAAGTTCACGCCCTTTTTCTGGGGGTTGTCCAAAGGCATTCTGGGAAATGTAGGAAATCACTAACTGAAGTAGAAGTAGACAAGGCAGGTTGAGGGAAAGTAGATACGCCAAAAGGTAAATTACAACACAAAACATCACCAATTGATGATATATAACAGTTTAAGAGTATCAGAAGTATCAAGGGGGACTTATCATTTAATGAGGCAAATATTACACAGAACAATAGATGAATGGATGGGATAGATAGATAGATAGATAGATAGATAGATAGATAGACTTGGTGGAGGGCGGACATATGAAGATATGGTTTGATTTTCCGCCCCCAGTGCTCCTTGGGGAGGGGAAAGTGCTGACCAGTGTCAGTGTCAACATCTTCTGTTTGCTTTGACAGAGGACATTACACACACACACACACACACACACACACTCCTTGGTGGTTTGCGTTGTCAATAAAGTGGGTGTGTATATGTGTGCGGTTATGTCAATGTGTGTGTTGGTGTGAATATGTGATTGTGTGTGGGTCAGAGAGACAGTGTGTGTGTGTGTGTGTGTGTGTGTGTGTGCGCGTGTGTGTGCATGTGTAATGTCGAACACAACCATCACCCCAGGCTCACTGAGGAAGGTGATTTTGAGTCAAGGAAAGACAAGCTAACCTTTCCTCTGCACCAAAGTCCAGCTACAAAGCACATACCGCATTAAACGAACACGCAACAATGACACAAAGACCAAAAAAAAAATCTGCAAGTCCCTCATGACCCCAGAATAGAGTTTAAAAATGCGAAGTCAAGTGATTCCCTAACTGTTAACCTTGGAAAACCTGACCAAAATTTGATGGAAACTTTAAAAACACAGTGTAATGTTGAGGAAGTACATAACTGGGAAGTAGCTTAATAGGAGTGGGTGTAAAAGGAAATGAAGCGAAGCTAACAGACTAGCACATTATCTCCACTCTCCACTCCCTTACAAAAGAGTACAGTCATACAATAAATGCGCACACACACACATACACTCTCTCTTTCCCCACACACACATGCACAGTGGAAGCACCAACCACCGTAAATTTCAATCCACCCACATTTGCTGCTGGATCATGGTCAGCAGGGTGTTTTAGTGTGGGTAATAAGCAGAGACAATTCGAACAGCCATTGTGTTTGAGTAGCCAAGAAGACAATGATAGGTATTGACCAACTCAGTTGACAATAAAATCCATGTATGACTAGACGTTGCGCCATTGTATCTGTGACAGCGCAATCTGGCTGCATCTAATTCAGAGTGTCAGTGGGTAATACACATAACAGTATAGACCGGGTGGTATTGCATCATATTTCATTCACAGACAGCTATATTTCTCGACGGTGGATTTGCTTCACCAAAAGGAAATGCATTGTTAGTGTGTAATGATGATCAATACCTTTCAGCTCCACAGACACAAACACTTACAGAGGCAACACCGCTGGCTTTGCAGCTGCATCACAATAGCAGCCACGTCTGGCACCATCACGGTCCATTGGGGAATTGGCTGTGCTCATATAATGGCTAACAACTGCGCTGAAAAAAGAGCGATATCTGGAAAAGACTGTGGTGGTGTGGGTGTAGGTCAATTCAGTAATGTAGTGAATGGTCTGATAAGGTAGATTTGTTTAAATTTAATATGGTACAGTCTAACCCAGGGTTAGCCAACACGGTGCCTGCGAGCGCCTGGTCGCCCACAGGGAGCCAATGAGTCGCCCGCAGGGCACGTTCTAAAAATAGCATGAGTCACCGGTAGAGCTCGGTCTAAAAATAGCCTAAATTGTCTTTTTTTTTTTTCCAATAATAATAATAATATATATATAAATAACTAGTTTAACATTGCATATAACATTTCAAAAACATCAATTTACTTTAAACTTTGACCCCATCTGGGGTCAAAGTTTAGCTTGACGTTACGTTGTTACGTCGCGCGTCCCCTCTTCTCACCTTCTCACTCATTCATTCTATGCCAGCTAGCTACGATGATGAGCTAACTAAGTTAGGCTATTAACGGTGTGAACAATGTAATGGCAGAAAAGCGGAAGAAAAAAACATACCACTTTCACGAGCAGTGGGAGGAAGAGTTCTTCACAACAGTGAAAGAAAAGAGTATATGTCTCATTTGTGGGGCGACTGTGGCGACGGCGAAGCGGCACAACATAGAGAGGCACTTAAGTAAGTTACATGCCACAAGAACTTCAATGCTAGCTACCCGCCAGGTAGCTCATTACGGGTAGAAAAAGTCTGTGAGTTAAAGGCAGCTTTGGGCAAACAGCAATCTTTTTTCACTAGGCCGGTGAAAAAGTCCCAAGCAGCAACGGAAGCTTCATTTAGAACTGTACATTTTTTTGACAAAGAACAAGAAACCTTTTTCGGATGGCGATGTACTGAAAGGAGCAATGACAGTGATTGCGAACACCTTGTTCAAAGACGAGAAGAATGGGCCCGAAGTCATCTCCGCTCTCTCCGACGTCCAATTGGGGGTAAGTACGTTCGCCAGAAGAGTGTCAGCTATGTCCGAGAACTTGACAGAGCAGCTGGACCGAGATCTGAGTACGTGCAGGTGGTTTAGCATCCAGTGCGACGAGTCAGTGGACACCAGCAGTAGCCTACGGCGCAGCTGATGGTGTTTGTACGAATGGTGTTCCATGATTTCTCCACGAAAGAGGAACTCCTGACACTACTGCCCCTGAAGACAACAACAAGGGTGGTTGATATCTACGACACGGTGAAGGGGTATTTTGTGGAGAAAAAGGTACCGTTGGAAAAGCTGGTGTCTGTGACAACAGATGGTGCCCCCGCGATGACCGGCCGTCACACAGGCTTCGTCGCACAATGCAAAGGTGACCCAGATTTCCCCAAATTTCTACATTACCACTGCATCATTCACCAGCAGGCAATATGTGCAAAAGTGATGGGCTTTGAGTTGCAGTTCAAGTTATACCCCTGATTACAGTGCACTTGTGAACAGTATGCAATGCCAAGCTTCCCACTAAAAGACCTTTACAGCTAACTCTGTCTGTCTGCCATTTGGTAGTGTACAGTGGGTTTATCAGAGCTTATTTACTGAAAAACACGGTTGATGAGAGCAGTGAGAGTGAAATGTTTGTGTTAGTATGTATGAGAATATGGGAAAAAACTTGCCATGTCTGAATTATTTCAATCTAAAACAGATTAATTGTTGAGATTAACAGAGAACTCATTAAACTTGCATGTTTAAATATATATATCTGTGTTTTCCTATGATCACTTGGTAAAACATTATTAATAATGATTGTGAGGAATCATTAACAGTAATTAGTGAACATAGACAGACAGTCTCCTCATATATGTAGCCTATTAAATGCATAATATTCATTATTTAAAGGTAAACCGAGCAAATTTATATTATTCGGGAAGATTATATCAAACAAGTAGTCCTCCATATTACTCCCTACCCTTCAGGTAGTTCTCAGTCTCAAAAAGGTTGGTGACCCCTGGTCTAACCAGATATGGTTAGCTAGCTAACAAGCTGACATCTAAACAAAATTGATCACATGTATCAGTGGGGAAATGCTCAGTCCCTAGTCAAAAGCAGCACAGAAATAATGTGTCTATTCAGTTCTGTTGAGACATGTATGAGTTGCTGAAGAGCTGTGGACCTCTCTGGACCACTATGGCTGCCAGGTGTGTTATATCACCTGAATGCCTATAGGCCCAAAACTAGAGAGAGGGGAGAGATGGAGAATAGAGAGAGAGGGAGGGAGAGAGAAAGAAAGAGATGTAAGAAAAGCAAGTAGCCTACCACCTCAAGTTGGAGGAGGCTCCATTAGGAAACAGCATTTCAGTGGTGTCTTGCTTCCGTAATTCAGTGTATTTCGGGACATAACATGGAGAGGGACTGTTCAAAAGTGGGCAGGTTGGACCAGAACAAACATGGAAAGAGACAGGCAGTGAAACCCATTGCATACTTGGTGTATTTGGTGAAACATCCACTGTGAAATGCTTTCTGCATAATATTGAGCTTCACAAACTCTGGATTCTTCAAAAAGAATAAATTCCAGCCACCATTTCATTGCGACTTTAATGGCACATGGCTGAGAACCACTGTCCACTTCCCAACATTTACCCTGCGAGTCCAGTCCTCAGTGAGGGTGCTGCACAAGGCGCTGGGCCCAGCTGGCAACAGTGAGATAATATTTAGATCTCATGTGTCCTGCCGACTCAGCAAGGTGCCTCCTATAAGATGAGGTCAGACTGCAGATGCTCTGTATGCTCTGCTACCTGGGTGGGGCATGAAACCACACCAATACCCACACCAACAACAATCCATCAGTCAAATGCCTAACCCTGTCTACTCTGCTGCATTATTTCCCATCATTTGCTTTTGATGAAAATCAATGAAAGGGATTGGACTGAGTTATTGTTTTCCTGACTAACACCCAGGGGGCGAATGCCGTTCTCACAAGGATCCGACTCATATGGGTTTTTGAAAATGTACAGAACTTCCGGATTGCTGATATTTTGTGCTGATATTCGTTTAAATTGGCAGGGTGTTAAAACCTCTGAAACAGACCATCATGGGACACTAAAACTCTCCACTGAAACCCAGACTAATGAAATACTTTTAGGGTTAGCAGCTCTGTAAGGCAGGATGCCTATTCAAAGGGAAGGGAAACTCTGGGATACATTACTGCCTTTAAATGAAAAATTAATTCACAAAAAGCATTATTGAACAATTAAATGAATTATTAAAATATGCAAATAAAATAAAAGTTCATTGCATGTTTTACAGAGGTGCATATGAAAATGCAAGGCAAACAAAGGCAGTTTATGTATCACTGTTTCTAACTTATTGCTCAGAACAAGGCCCACTCCAGTCTTGTATCTACATGAGAGGTCATAAAGGAAATTATAATGGGGCCTCTTAATTCTTTGTTTGTGCCAGCTTGGCCCAAAGAGATTTTATTTTACTAATTTGTTTCTCTTAATGGGAGGGTTGTACAACAGCACAGTTAACATAATCATAATTACGATTACATAACCCTGCCTACGGTACATCAACAGTGGTCCACTCTGTCCTGCACATGGGCAAAACACACACACACACGCACACACAGAGTGCAGCGGTCACAAGTAAACCAACATAGTGATTTTCCAGTCCAGCACCATTTCCACCCATCAGCAAACAACTAGGACTGAAACCACAGAGTGTACATAAGTATACCTAAGCATGCAGAACAGGTGTGTCTGTGTGTAATTGTGTGCAAATGAGTGTGTGTGCGCATATGTGTGTGTGTGTGAGTGTGTGCCCCCGCAGAGCACATTAATGCGCCCGCTGTCGACAGCATGTTTAACGTTTCATAAACTGAATTCATGTAGCGCCTATTGCTTGGTTAGCTTGAATCATTTATAGGCCGATCTGACCGTACAACGCCCCCATCGCTCTCGTTCTGCCTTTCTCTTTAGCCATTAGGCGGAAATGCTTACCAAATAGCCTATATACATCCCCAAATATGCACACACACACAAGCACTACTTATGAGCGAGTGTGTGTAAAACGCTTCTCGCTTAATGAGAGGCCGCATTCATTATGGATTAGCATTTGAGTGTGTGTTTTGCGCGAGCGTGTGTCGCTGTGTATTTGCAGAGAGATGAGAGCACACACAAAGAGAGCTGTTCAAAAGAGTGATCGAGGCCACTGTGACAATAGCGAGGGTTATGACAGGGTTATATCCATAATGAACAGCATCTGGTTCCTCCTCACCGCAGCGGGCTGCAGCATTAACAGCTTTCCACAAAGCAGAGGGAACGGCAGGACAGAATGGGGAGGCCGAGACCTCCGGGTTTAAAGCGGCGCTTGGCAAGATTTTTAGTAAAAACACACCCAACTTTTCAGTGTAAATCACAAAATGGAGCTGCAACAGAGAACAGCGTGTCGTAGATTTGTCTTATTTGCCAAAATTAACCAGAATTCTGATGTTGGGTATGGACAGAAGTGGAAAGCCTTCTCCACACAACTTAAGAACAGAATCCAAATCTGTCTCCTAAACAGCAGCAAGCAAGCACTCCGTCCAGAGAAAGCTGGACGCACCAACGATGGTTTAACCTACTGCAAAAAGATTATATACATTGCATGATTTCTGGGTAATGAAGTCCTTCAAACTTTCAACAACAACTGACTCAGGCTTCCTGTTCTGACCTGTAGCTATAGCGAAAGGTCAAACAGGAAGACTACTTTTTTTGCGCACTCCTGTTTTAGGGAATAAGGGATTTTCCCATGCTGTCAACTTTTTTCCCATACTGTCATCTCTTAATTCTTCAATTTATATTTAAAGCTGCACCGGGCAATTTCGCACTTTGGAGGCCCCACATGGCAGCAAGAGGTAATCATTTGAAAAATTTGGGGACATCAGTAAACTGCACACTCATGGTTACCAGCCTGGCCGGTCTTTGATGCTTTATACCAAAGGATACCAAAGAGACAAGAGAGGCGAAAGATCTAACATTGGTGAGTCCAGCTTTCTCTGGATGGAGCTGCTCACTGCTGTTTGGGAGACAGTTTGGATGTTTTGGATTCATCACTCCCTTCATCACTTTCTGCTGTTTTTCACTGCTGGAATTCCGGAAGTCCTAAAGTCTTCTCACCACCACCGGCAGCGTCTCCACTCAATCGGGGGAAATCTATCGTATGCTGCGATCATGGCCTATGCAATACTATAATAGGCCCACCAGATTGAATTTCTATAGAGTTACTGTAGTGGCTTGGGGTCGCACTACTGCTGATCTGATTTGCTCGTTGAGTTTTTGGTGACGAACAATCAATCTTTCAACTATCTCCAATTATCTGTCTGTCCCCTACATCAATCTATCATCCATTCACCAGTTTGTCCATCCATCGGAATCCAGAATCAACCCTTTCCTTACCTGTTTATTTCCTTTCTTCCATCTTTCCTTGCTTCTTTATAGGTTTTTTGGATAATTCTCTACCTTTTTCAACACTGTCTTTCTGTCTCAGGAAGTGCATGAAGTTCATTCATGCATCTATACTTAATATGTCCTAGGGTTGGAATTCTTGGATCACTATGTTTTGTATAACACCTATTTGCTATATTTTGAATTATATTGTATTCTTTGATATACTGCAATTTTTGAGAGAACCCGCTGCAAAAACAAGCATTTTTGGTCCCAACAATCACAAAAAAACTCCTGGAGGGACTGTTTATCCTCCTCCAGCCAGCAAGTGCCCTTTCGTAGCTTGGAGAAAAAACCACCCTGGGAGGTATAGTGGACTTGTTGGTCCCGAAAAGAAAGGATAACGGAGAGGGAACAATACAAACCCAAAGGCCACCAGAGAGGCTTTTATTCATCGGTCTATTTTTAAACATGTCAACCAACAGATTGGAGCTGCTAGGCTCGCCATCCATCTTCCTCAAACACGTACACACGCACATATGGATGCGCGGAAACACATACGGAGAAGGACGTTCTGATGCATGCCCACACACACCCCAACATACACCACAAACTGATTGCCCTCTGACCCCAGACAGACAGGTTCATTGGGTATACATCCATCATCGGTGCTCGCTCACACACACAAACACACACACACACACACACACATACACACCGTAGTGGGGCAGCAGCCTAGAGGTTAGAGAAGTAGGCTTGTGATCAGAAGGATGCTGGTTTGGATCTCTGGACCAGCTGGGAAAATATGGGTGAGGAAAGTGAATGAGTAATAATCTCTTCTCTCAGTAACTACTGTCAAGATGCTCTTGAGCAAGGCAATGAACCCCAACTGATGCCAGTAGAAGACTGTGGTTGTACTGGGCAGCTCCCAGTGTGAATGGAACTGCACGAATGTAAAGCAGGGCGTTGGTGGAAAAGAACATGGACTTTCCATGGATAAATAAAGGTTAAAAACCCACCTTATTGTCATTAGTATTAGTCTAGTGAGAGTAGAGGCTGAAAATCCTATCACATCATTAAACAGCTCCAAATATTACACTGCACATTACTTGCCCATACAAACTGGCCAGTTTGGAGGAAGACAATGGTGAATGCAGCTATTGTTAAGACTATTTTCCCATATCAAAGAGCTGGCCTCTCTTGTATGTATTAGGGGTATAGGGGTACTAGATAAACACAGATCACAGAGAAGATAAAAGAAAACCCTTCCCATTGCCTTTCATCATTTATTTAATGCCTCCTCCATTCGCCTCAGACCACCACCGGATAGTATTGGCTCCTATATGGGCCACTAGGGGTCTCTCTCATACAGCTGGCACTTGCAGACTGCATGGTGTGTGTTCAGTAGGTCAAACATAAACCCTTAATTAGTCTAACACACAACCAGTGTTGGGGAAGCTACTTTGAAAGTCTAGTTTTACAAGCTACCAGTTACCTCACATTGGAGGATGTTGAACTACAGCAAAGTGTCCCTCATGACAATTTTTTTACATCCAACTCTCTGTTGGATGTAATACTGTATAGGAAATAGTGTTTTTTGTTAGAATGTTAAGAATCTTAACTTTCTGTTGTATAGAAACTTCAAATAAAGAAATGAAAGAGTCTTCGTAATATCTGACTTGTACAACCTTGACAATTAAAGGTAATTTAAGTAATTTAAAAAAATAGTTCAATACAGTAAATGCAATTTCCTTCTTTTTTTATAGCCAGAAACAGTTTGTAGTCGCAGTAGTTACTCTAACTACATCTCAGAATGCCAAAAAACTAATAAACTACTAGCCAAACACTATCCAAATTTGAAACTACTTCCCAACACTACCACAACAAACTAAAAAGTGTAATCCTGGAAAAAACAACAACACAGAGAAATGGAGAAATTCCCCTCCAACTAAGTTGTACACAGTGGATCATGTTGCCACAGCCTTCCAGCTGTTTTACACATGCAGCTGTTAATTTTCCATACACAAACTAGACAAACTGATTTCTCTCAGGGCAGATTCAACATCGCTGTGCAAAGCAAGCATTAGTCTAGGTACATTACAGCCTGCTAAAGCTGCATTGATTGCAACCAACTTGTGCAAAGAACCAAATAGTGCCGTCTCTTTGTCACAGTCTCTCCTCCCTTATATCCCTCCACCCTGCATTACTGCTGGCACTAGAGGTCCCACATTATTCCTGCCATAACTGGATATAGTTGCAGTCCCTTTTGTTTAGCTCATAGCTGCCTTTCACGTGTAGCATACATTATAGGCTGAAAGTAGCAAGAAAGTGGAATTTGAAGAAATGTAAGGAATAGGGTGAAAATAACTAAATTATCTTATTATACTAGATCAATATTGTGGCGTCCCGGAGTGCTATTGCCATGTTTCCCAGAATCCCGTGCGGCATTCATTGTTCAGCATTAATAAGTTGTGTTAAGTTATGGGAATGATTTGGTTAAAGTTGTTATTGTTGAATTGGTTGTTAAACAGTGTGTGTGAAATTGACATAGTTTAGTTGATGTTAGGTAATAAGTACTGTGAGTGTGAAAGGTAGGTTCAAAAGTGACTTCCCTGCTGCGAGGGTAGCATAGTGAGTTGCCTCTGTGAAAAGTTACATGGATAAATACATTTGTGGACTTGCCAATAACATCAAGACTGTCTCTGTTACTGAGTGACAAAGACTCAGCTTGTCACAATATCTGTTAAAGCTAACTGGGTTAATGTAACCCTGCTGGTTAATTAACAAAAGACACTTAATACAGCTAAAAAACACCACATTACAAAAGTGGTTATTGTGCATGCAGTTAGCTAAACATTAGCTACCTATATAATGTTAGCTAATTGAGGAATTTAAAGAAAAGAAATAAACCAGCAAGCTAGTTGGTAGCTATCAGACTGCTTAGCTAACACGCGAAAGTAGCTAAGCTAACTGAATTCTGAATTATTTCTCAATATGCTTTTGCGTCCTTGTGTCCTCCATGATGCTTTTATGACAAAAACGTCTCAGTATACGATTCCCAAACAAACGAACACGAGGATGGCAACTGAGGATGCATCAGATGGCTATTTGGCCAAAGCCCCAAGATTCATTGCGAGAACAACACATCATCTCCAAACAACGCCATAGTCTATAACACTGAGCCAGCTGCAACAGATGGGAAAGTGAACCGCTGTGTGTTTTAATTGATGGCGCGTGACGTCAAGCACACACCCCATCTCAAACTATGCAAATGCTTCTCTGCGCTCGGTCTTGAGAAGTTTGTTCTCTCCGAGACAACTTGGGAACAATGTTTTCCACCAAATGATGTAATAATTACAGAAATTATTTGATTGGCTCCGAGGGAGTTGTTGGCTCCAGCGCGTCCAGAAAAATGTTGAGTCGAGGCCACCAGCGACTTGGCAAAATCGGGATGTGCAGGTGGAGAGTGAGAACCAAAGCCAGCTCATTACATTAGTTAGAAATTGCTTCAGACAGTCCACATCACCCCCCCCCCCCCAACAAAAAAGAAAATGCATTCCCTCTCTTCCCTTCCCTTTCTCTCATCACTCACTCTCCTCCCTGCCTATGTTTTGCCGGCCTGGCGATGCCAATCTACGCTGTGATCATCTCTGAGCTGTGGCGGCACAGATGGAGAGGTGTAAATAAGATGCAGAGCCCATTTACTGCACACACACACACACACACACACACTGACACACACACACACACACACAGATACATACAGGTGGACACGCACAAGCCATGGAAACCTGTGGAGTGCTCAGGTGCCTTGGTTGTGAATCAGAGGAAAATTCAGTCTAGCACTCAGAGCCACACAGTTCTTGGTTACAGTTCGGACACACACACACACACACACATACACACACACACACACACACCTTTGGCTGTATTCTATTACTATTTGCTGCCGCAACGACCCAGTTTCCTCACAGGATCATTTAAGTTTTATCTTATCTCTCTCTCTCTCTCTCTCTCTCTCTCTCTCTCTCTCTCTCTCTCTCTCTCTCTCACACACACACACACATACACACACACACACACACACACAAACACCAATTAGAAATCAGCTGCACTGGTTAAATCCGCGAAAGAGAACTCATGAAGAAGAGTAGAGACACTAAGAAAGTAAATGAAGAGAAAGAGACCAAGGGAGGTAGATAATGCAAATTTATGCCTTGGCTGTCAATGTTGTGCATTAATAAGGCCTGAAATAGCCTTACTGCACTGTCTTTGTCTGTCCCTGTCTTTCACTACCCCCCCCCCCCCCCACCCAACCCCCAACTCTCTCTCCCTCTCTCTGGCTGTCAGTCAATCTCTTAGTCACATTTGCTATGGGCAGGAGACATTTGCTGGAAACCTGTTGCTGAATTCCCTCAGTGTGATTATCACCGGCTTACGCCTCACCCAATCAGCCCCGTGCTCCATCATCTCAAAATAGGAAATTAGATTTATGTGTGTGATATGGTGGTGGTCTGTACAGAGGATCAGGTGTGAAATCTAGCAGAGCAAGAGAACAGCAGGCTCCCCTATGTTCTAAAATCCTTTGGGACTGACGGTGATCCAACCCTCCTGTGTGTGTGTGTGTGTGTGTGTGTGTATGTGTGTGTGTGTGCGCGCGTGCGCAAGTCCATGTCTAGGCTCATATGTGGGTCTCTGAATACATTACAACAGAGGCACATTTTTTCTGAATAAACAGGGAACAAAGCTCAGACTGTCCTGCTTTCCCTCCCTGTTCCCCTTTCCTTCCCTCTCTCTTTCCTCACATCTATCCTCCTTATGTCCATCCATTGCTTACAGCTCCAGTACAGAGAAACTACTTTTACCTGTTCTTAAACTTGCTACATCATTGCATCATTTTAACATCAATAAATCATTAGCACATTAACTTTGAGACATTAGTATAATTAGCATAAACAATCACTGAAGTACAAAGAAAGGTCCTTTTGCCCTCAATGATCCATTGGATGGATAAAGATCCCAGAAGTTTACTTGCAAACCGAGGATGCATCAGACGGTGACTAAGCCAACAAGAATGAATGGGAAGCCCTATAAGATTCATTGTGAGGATAACATAGCAAAACCTCAAGCACTCCTCCCAACCCTGAGATGTTGTCTGTTCTCGCGTTCTTGAGAAGTTCGTTCTCCTCAAGACAACATGGGAAGAACGTTCTCCACAAGGACACAAGTATCGACTTGCCGTTCTTGGGTTTGATCATCACCTTTCCTAACTACTTCCTCATGAACATCCTGTAGTTTTCCTGCTTCCGGGTCCTATTTCCTACAGTTTAAGTCTCTGTTTTTCTCTCCACATATTACTTGTCTCCAAACCAATTGTCCTTTTATTTTGACATAGAGCTGTTTTATATGCACCATCCATCCTCTCTGAGTCTGACATTGGCCATGTGTACATTAGTCCTTTCATCTGTGGTGTTCTGTACTAATGTGGGATAATATGTGCCTGATTGAAAAGCAGCCACTCCAACTTTGGGGACCCCCGGCTAATGACAGCCCGAATAGGGCCCATTAGCTGGTAATAGGCCCAGCAAGCTGACTTTAACTAATATGGGGCCATTCATTTAGCTGCACCAAGTCACCCATATGAGCGCACCACAGGCAAAACTTTTCAATTAATTTTGACCTTGAAATACAAACAGGAGAGAGAGAGAGAAAGGTGGGTTATTTAAGAGGTGGGGGGAATTCGCACTTTGTGAAAGTGAGAAAACATGACCTGAAAACCAATGTTTAAGTGTGTTTGGGTGGAAAAACAGAGGTTAAACTCCACCTCATGCTGTAAGGTTGACAAGGCAATGGAACTAAGGAAGCGTTTCACTCACTCCTCTAACAGCCAAGTTACCCGCCCATCCTTCCTGTTGGTGTAACTCAAGATGACAAGTAAATGTCGAGGAAACTCGTTCCAGCTCATATCAATATCCATCTTTTAATGTAGAGCAAACCTGACTTAGGCTTACTGCAAGCACCTGACAGAGGTCTTGCACATACCATATAGATAGACACACTAAATAGTTTGATTGGGTATCGTCTACAGCAATGGTTTATAAGCTTTTACTCTGGGGACACATGCTTTCGAAACTGATTTTCACGCTATTGCACAAACTAATCCTGCAAAAAGTACCTTACTTTTAGGCTAAAGCTGCTACATGTAACATTTTAATATCAATAAGTCATTACCACATCAACAAAGGAGACCATCACTGAGAAGACTGGCAGCCTCTACCAACCTGCACAGCATTGTACATTGTGAGCCACCAGGTCGGATTTGGCGGGAAATCTGCTGGATTGCTTTACGGCACAAAACAGGAAGAGGGCGCTGTTCTTCCAGCGCAAACAAAGTTAAAGTTGTCAGAGTTTCTGGCAATGGCAGATGGTGGGAGGAGGGAAACACCGATGGAAAAATCAATTCCAGCATGTTCATCCTCTTCAACCCTGAAGTCATTTTGAGTTTTTCTCTGTTTATTTTTGATTAAGCTCTTGCTAGCACGCTATGTTAACTCATCAAAACAGTGTAATGTTATCAAAGGCAATACCAAAAAAGTGAAAAATACATAATTTGCCTGATCAAAACTTTTTGGCTGCAGATAGATGCAATGGAAGCTTCTCGCACCGCCCACAGCCAGAGTAGAGCATCACATGAACCAAGTTGCTCACAGTGTGAATACCGTGTCAGAGCTTCTCACAATAACAGATGATGGAAGGAGTGAAAGGCCGATGGAAAAGTCACTTCCAACATGTTTATCCTCTTCAGTAAAGACAAAAACACCAGGGAGAGGTGGGGGGCAACGGGGTTCATGGGAAATGTAGTCTTAATTTTGAGAAATACTAACACTAACAATACCACTGGTGTGAGATAGAGGCTACCAATCGTCTCCACCATGGACTCCTTTGTTAACAGTAATCATACCAAAGTATCACAACTATAAGTACAGTATACTATATATTGAATTTCAAAAATGCTACATGTAGTTACTTTTATACTACAGTGTTTCATTCATACAGGGACATGGAAAAACGTCATCATTCTATTCAATCATTCAATCATTCCAATGTTTGATCCAATCTTTGTAAAAAATAAAATACAGTCCTTGTCTGGTGCGTTGATGTGAGCTGATCTGGGCTCAGATTGAGGACAGCAGTATAAGACAGGAGTAGGAAACTGGGACTGTTCTTCAACAACTACACCTCTTATCAGATGGATTGAACGATCAGGCTGTCCAAACCCGTCCGCCTCTCCCCCGCTCTCCCTCCTTCCCCCCTTTACATAATTAATCCCTCACTCCAGGAGAAAAAGATAAGAACTTTCCCCTTCCCTCCATCCCTCCCTCCCTCCCTCCTGTCCTCCATCTCCCTCTTCTCTCCCTGGCTCTCTCTATCAGCGCAAAGCTATCTGCTCACCTTGCCGAGCTTATCTCCTCGATGAGACCGCTCCTCCATCTTAACACTTCTTAATTACAAACCCACGCTTCAATTATACAGCCCGTGATGCTCTTGACCCCTATTCAGAGAGAGGAGGGAACTAGAGGAAGTTAAAGACAGGATATGATCCCTTTCACTTTATATACATATATATATTTCAGAAAGCCAAAATTAAAGCTGCACTATGCAAGATTTTTATGTAAAAATCCACCCGTCTTATCGGCCTAAATAAGGAAGCAGGGCTGCAAGAGCGTCCCATCCCCCTCCTAATTGAGATGCGTCTCCCTACTACGGCCAAATTCATTTTTGGTGTTTGGTATATGGACACTCGTGGGAAATCTTCTCTGTGCACAGAAAGTCACGAATCGAAACTTAAGAGCGAAATCCAAATCTGAACTCAAACACTGGAACTTATTCACCATCTCCAACCCCACCAGACACTAAGAGGAAGACATTTAGGTCCGAAGAGAGAGTTTTCTCATGTCACACTACATGATTTCTGGGTTTTGAAGTCTTCAAAATTCCAAAGTTCACATTTTTGGAATAGTTACGACCAAAAGTTAAGATCAATTTAAACAACAAAATAAAGAAAATAAGCTGTTTCTGTTTCTGATTGAACATAGCTAATGAAAGTTCTGAAACTATAAACGGGCAGAATAAGAAAAAGGACAAGAGGAAATAAATTATTAATAGACATGGAGTCCAATTGTGTTTGATACAACAGATAGGATGCATATTGTAGTACTAACCCTGTTCTGTATTAATATAAGAGTGGACATGCAGCCCAAGAAACCTGTCATTCCATGGTGAAAAAATAAGACATGTAATAACTGAATTTAAGACATTTTAATGCTTTTTGAGACCTTAAATTTAGCTGATTTATTTTAAGATTTTTTAAGGATCAGCAGATACCCTGTATACTATTTCTTCTTGTGACTGTTGAGATAGGGAGTGCAGCGGTGGTACACAGTGACAGTGAGGAACTTCAGGTCTGAAAACCAATTAAAATGAGGGGGAGCGCTTTTTGTTTGAAAGGAGAAGGTGAGCTGTCTCATTTAGAATAAAGCCTGGAACAACTTGGTTATGTCAAGCTGTGCAAACAGTTTTGACTTCTATTGCATCAGCCGTACGATTTAGCTGGGTAATTGCATTCAGACAGAAGGAGACATTAACAGACACGCGCACGTGCTTGCACAAACATGCCTGCAGGCAAATACACACAAACACATACGGGTATAAGCACATACATGCACACAAACATGCGGACACCCACACACACACACATCTGTCTTACTACACTCTTGAGGACCTTCCATTGTCTACATTCATTTCCTAACACCTAACACTAGCCTTAAGTAATAATCTGTGACATTTTCATATAAATAAATGTCTGCTGTGCTACTCTCTGTCACAAATTGCTATAACACAATAGAGATTCAACCTACAGCCAGTTCATGAAAGTTTTTACATTTGCTGTTCTAAACTCCCGGTGTCTGGTAGCTCTTTCCTTGGAATAAACAGAAGAACTGGGTAGTTAGCATGAGCAGTGATAGCCACCATGGCTGAACAAAGAAAAGAGCGCCACCTACAGAACTTCATCAACAGAAAATCCAAGCTCCGCCCACACTGTTTGATTGACAGGTGATCTCTGGGAAGTGAAGTGCAGAAACCCACAGTGAAGAACACCACAGCAATGAACGCTTAGCGCCAAAGATGTGGACAAAACCCTCCCCAAAAATAATGAAAAGATGAGGAACTTGCAGATTACCACTTTAACCCTTACCCTAACATAAACCCAATCCTAATTCTAAACTTAAACGAAAACCAAACAGAGACACTACTTTTCAGGTTGGACTGACATCTACTGGTTAAAATAGCATGCTATTGCAATTGCAATCTGCTATTGGCTGATCTTGGTTGCTTTTGGCTGATCCATGCAAACCATTACAAAATAGGTAGCCTACATCACAGGTAACCAAGATCAGCCAATAGCAGATTGCAATTGCAATAGCATGCTTTTAACCAGTAGATGTCAGTCCAACCTGAAAAGTAGTAAATGTGTTTGGTTCTCCTTTAACCCTAAACCCAAGTCCTGGCCAAAATAAGCCCACTTCACAAAAATATCCCCACTCCAAAGATCTAAAATTCTAAAACTAAACTCTAGAACTGGTTCTCACAAGGATAGAAGTAGCCTACAAGAACACACACACACAATCACTTTAAAAGTACAGACACACAAAAATCCAGTATATTCAGCAACGGCTTGGGTGTGCGTTCGCTTCTCTACCTGTTTCTGACTTGCAGCCAGTCTCCCTGTATCCTGAATCCTTCGAGCTGCAGGAGGGGGAGGAGGAGAAGAGAAACTCCAGTCGACAGCAACCTGTCTACAGGTTGACAGATAGGCCTGTTCACTGGGAAGGAGGCAGGAAATCCACTTGGTTCCCCTCCAGGCTTTCTCTCCCGCCTCCTTTCCCCCCTTCGCTTTAAACTGCACGGCCTCATCTCGCGTCATCATTTGTTATACATGTCGCATATATTGATATTTTCCACTTATTTCATACTGCACACGTTTCATGTTTTTGGCGTATCTTCATATCATACATATTTTTCATTTCATTTCTTTGTCTCGGTAAACCGGACTGCTACAGCCGCTGCTATTTTGCACACCCTCTTAACGCTGTAATCCCTGCTGTTTCATATTCTAGTGTTGAAATTATGGCTTGTATAATATGCATTGCATTCAAATAAATTTACTAAATAGTAAATTGCATATTATGTTTTACACCCCTGTTTATTCTATTTTCTATTTGCTGTATTGTATTACTATTTGCTGCCGTAACAAGCCCAATTTCCCTACAGAGATCATAAAAATTTCACCTTATCTCTCTTAGATGGTTTCCCACTTAAAGCTGCACCAGGCATATTTTTATGTAAAAATCCGGCCGTCTTATCAGTCTAAATCACAAAGTGTGGCTGGAACAGAGAACAGCGTCCCATCCCCACTAATTGAGATGCTGTGGATTCACCGTCTTTGCCCAAATGAAATTCTGGTGTCACTGTGGTCACTGGCAGGAAATTTTCTCTGAATAGGAAGTGATGAATTGAAAGTTAAGAGCAAAATCCAAACATGTCTCCTAGAAATCTGGACTCCCCAGTGTTAGATCTTTTCCTCTCTGGTTCCTTTGGTATAAAGCATGACAGACATTAGTGTGTTGTGTACAGTTTACTGACATCACATTACAGGATTTCTGGATATTGAAGTTCATACATTTTCAAACAGTTACCTCTCACTGTGATTTGGAGCCACCAATGTGCAAAGTTGCCTAGAGCGGCTTAAATATGACTTTTCATCATCTGATTTAAGATATGTGGGTATCTCACACTGAACATACACCGAAAATAAAAGGGCTTTCTGACTTGTGGCATACACTGTTAAAGCATTAGTACCTCGTTTTCAGGCTGCAGAGAAAACAAAATATATCACTGAGAGCACAATAACGCAAGTCCCATTAAATCCAAGTATTGAGACGCACAGACACATGCGGACACAACCCGATTGAGAGATGCTGCTGATCTGCGCCCATTTATAAAAGCAGACAACAAATCCATTTCTTAACCCTGTGTCTTAGTCAGATCCTGTCGTGACTCACCCGGGCTGCTCTTAACCTCTTGTTGTTCACCACTGTAAAGCTACATGGGGACGGTTATTTGGCTCACTGATCAATGCCTGTGTGGGGAGTTCAGGTGGAACGATCTATTGATCTATTGACCCGAACTAACTGGACTCTCTGTCTCACTCAGGCCAAATCCCGCTGCTCCCGCCGGCCCACAGTGCCAATTTAGCGAGGCCCGAGGGTGCTGCCAGCCCCGACCACTTCATCTCTCATCCGGTCGATTGAATTCCCACTGACAACTCTACCCCAGCGGTGAAACCGGAGCCAAAATGGCCACCGCTGCAGAACCTCTGCCAGCGGATGGAGTGTTTATTTAATGCTGGCTGTACATAACGATTAGCTTATTGCCACCGCAGACTGCTTTTTTGCCACCGGGGGCCAAGTGTGCACCTTTGAATAAAGACTGACTGGCTTTAATGGGGGGGAAATGATAAGCCTGTGTACATGAATAGCACGTATACGCTGGGGAGATAAAAAAAAAGAAAGAAAAAAGAGTTAGATAGACTAATAGCTGGTACACAGTTGATGTGTGTACAGCCTTTTATTCATTTTTCATAATACAACAACAGGAGCTTGTCTCTCCCCTGTGTAACTAGCAGGATGCGTAATTATTTCATAGGATAATGTGTTTGCTACAGTAGGAATCCTATCACTGTTGGGAATGCTGCATCAGAAAATGACAACAAAGTTAACTAAATGTAATTAAACTCGTAGTAAAATGACATTTTGCAGTCACAACATTCAAAGGATTGTGTTTTTGGTAGTTTATTACTTTTTTGGGCCATTTTGAGGCTTATTTAACTACTGTTTCCCACTCCCAATGCATGCTGGGATAGGCTCCAGCTCCCTGTCGTCCGGCCTGAAACGTATGAAAGCGGGTGGAGAAAATGAATGAATAAGTTCGATCAGATTTCCGCCACTCTCCAAAAAACGTACTGCGCACACAAAAAAAACAAAAACAGGCTGAGATGTTTTTAGTGGCAATTCATTTTCCGCTGACAGCTTATAACAACAGAGTACACACCTCCATCCATTGTGCCTTATCAAAACCAGTCAGTTTAATGACCCCCCCCCCCCACCCTCCCCTCCCCTCCTCCCCCTCCACCCCCGCTGCTCTGTATTTGGCAATGACTCCGCCGATGACTTTCCCTGCTAATTATGCCCTTGCAGGTCGCTGACTGTTAGCTACCCACTCTCTCCCTGCCGCCTGTCAATCGCAGGCAAGACGGATGCCAGCTGGCCTGGCCCTGGCCTGTTTTTTTTTTCGTGTGTGTGTGTCTGAGTGTGTGCGTACACGTGTTAATATCTGGTTTCAAGCAGTGTTAAATGAGGCCTTCGGAGTAGAGGAAGCCATGAGGAGAGGGGAAACACATAAGCGCAGATAAATAGGTCTTCTCCCAGAGGCAAAACGTAGCAGTTTGTTGTTGTCACATTGCTCTACCTCCCCATCTATCTTTTTAAAGACGGTAAAAAAAAAGAGACTCTTAGATAAGATTCGTTTAGAGGAAACTGTCGTGTCTCGAAACTTGTCCTCCCTGCGGGGAAATTGGTTTGTTGCAGTAGTAAGTCATAATAGGATACAGCAAAAGAATAGAATGAAAATAAGAATAAAGCAAATGGGCCGATATATATATAAAATCAATATATCGCGATACAAAAAAGTGACAATACGTAACGTGGGGCAGAAAAATGAATGGTCATATTAGCTCCATTTTATTCTGCTGTAGTAATCACAAATGAGACGGCTTGACAAGCTCTCCATCCAAATTATATTATTTGCACTTTGTAATGACATTTTAAAATTTTTGTTTACATTCTAGCGAGCCAATGCCATTGCTAGAAAGATTTTTGGCTCAGAAATAAACATAATTCTGCACAGTCAGACTTTGTTGTCACTGAACTTTTATTTATTAGGCTACATTGTATGGTATGGTATGGTATGGTATGGTATGGTATCGTGAGATAAGCATGTTGTTCCATCCCTACATACAACATAGATTTACAGCCAGATCCTTGAAAAAAGAGATTCCTAATCTCACTGGGACTAACCTGGTGAAATAAAGGTGAAATAAAAACAAAAATTGAATACATAAGGATGCAGATGTGGAGTCTGATGTACAGTTGGAGTGGGTTAGAGGAGAGTTCAACACTGTAGTTTTCTAGTCGGGCTGCAGACAGAGGAAGTGTAAAACAAGACGGCTCTATCTCAGACCTTATCGCTCTCTCTGCACCAGAAAGCATGAGATGGAACAGCGCTTTGACAAAAAAGAGGTTTAAAAAAAAAGAGACGCACAGCGATGAGACAACCCCTCCTCCCTCCACACCCCTCCTCCACACACACACACACACACACACACGGTCTGAAAGCTAAACCACCCCAGCGAGAAAGCCACATTCACGCCTATTCGCCGAGAGCCGTATATTTTATTCATTAGACGACAGAAAAAAAAAGGAGTTTTACTCGCGCATTCGCCGAGGTGTAAGAAGTATAATTACTTTTCAGGCGTTCACCCCCGGCTTGCGGCGGG